>NW_013667464.1:122267-147107 GCF_000517525.1 Limulus polyphemus
CGAAACCCGGTTTCTAGCGTTGGAAGTCCGCAGACATGCCGCTGTGTCACTGGGGGGCAGCACTCACAGACACTGGCGTATCTAGGAATTTGATTTGGGGTGGGGGCTAAAGAACATAAAACTGTGAAAATGTACATAGCGAAATTAGGAATTGCAGGGAAAACTGGTGGAAAATAAGAATACAAACCAAAGGGGGAGGGATGCCTGAATGCCCCTTCACCTCCTGTTAGTGTTACGCCAGTGCTCACAGCCAACTCATGGGCTTCTCTTGTCTGACCGAATAGAGGGTTTTGGCCGTCACTCTTATAACGCACCCATGAGCGCAGAGTACAGAGCGCGATTTTTATATTTATTTATTTCGCGTTTGTGCGGTAATGGGACGCTAGTCACCAGGCCACACTCAAATAAATCATAAGTTTATGTGTGTGTGTGTGTATCTATGCATGTATATAAATAATTAAAATAAAGGTCAACTTGTCAGATTGTCTAATGTTCAAAGACCCTTCACAAAATCAGAGAAGACAAGTCAGCCGCTGTACAATTATGAGGATTTGTTTTAAATTTCGCGCAAAGCTACACGAGGGCTATCTGCGCTAGCCGTCCCTAATTTAGCAGCGCAAGAATAGAGGAAAGGCAGCTAGTATCACCACCCACCGCCAACTCTTTTACCAACGAATAGTGGGATTGACCATCACTTTATAACGCCCCCACAGCTGAAGGGGCGAGCATGATTGGTGGGACGGGGATTCGAACCTACGACCATCAGATTGCGAGTCGAGCGCCCTAACCACCGCAGTTGTGAGGGAAAACAAATTTCTGACATTTAGGTTTAGTAATATAATAACATTTTTTCGTGCGCGTTTTGCACACAGCGGAATAATACGAAGTTTTAGAAAAACGTTTCGTTTACAGTACGCGGATATGTTCACCTCTATAATGGCGTTTTTAGGAACTTCTTACTTGAAAAGTGTATACCTGTGTATTTGCACGAAGCTTTGTTTAAGTTTAAATTGTAATTTAAGCAAGCGGTTAGCTCGTACTGGCTTCAAGCCTTTATTATTTAATAACATGAAATAATTAGGGTAAAAACTAATTGACTTTATGTACATACGATTAATAACTTCTGATCAAAAATAAAAATTTATCGATCTAAACTGCCATTTTATGCTTGCAAGTTAACGGAGTCTATCTTCTGTACAATAAACCGACAAAGAAATACTCAGTGTCATAAATCAAAAACAAAACTAAAACCTATGATGGTTAGAGTTGTACATTTGTTTTTAGTTAGTACGTTTTATCTGCATAGACATGTTGTTTAGATTTTGTGCCAAATTTCCTGTATCCATCACTTGAACCATTTTTCGAATCCTGCATGCAGGATCAAGATTACTGCTTATATTGTTTGAAGAATGAAGTGATACTGATCAACTTGAGGTAATTATTTTAATTGTATGGTTGGCTGTTTTCAAGATATTGTAAATCACTTCTTTTTTTGTAATGAAATTTTCCTCCTTATTCTGTCCTAGAAATATGTTCACACTATAACTGAAACGAAGTACATTAAAAAACTGGTTTAAATTATGATAAAGTTTATGTTATTGTTGCCATTGAGATCTTTATCAAATTCTTTTATCCAGTAAAACCAAGGCATACACAAATACATAACCTTACCACTTTTTGTCGAGATCTTTCGTCGTAAAAAACAAGTTTGGTTTCATCAACCAATTTGTCAGTTTTCTAGTGTTTGTACTTTATCTAATTAGCCACATCGTTGTTTTGTACAGTGCGCTGTAAATGTTTAACACGAGCTTTCAACTTTCATTAGATTACACTGAGTACATACAATACCTCAACCTGTTGCACTGTATTCAGTTAAAACAATACCTTAACCCGTGATATATTCATTAAGTTAAAAATATCTCAACCTGTTGCACTGTATTCAGTTAAAACAATACTTTAACCCGTTGTATATTTCATTAAGTTAAAACAATACCTTAGCCTGTTGTATCGCATTCAGTTAAATTACCTCAACCTGTTGCATCGTATTCAGTGAAAACAAAACCTTAACCCGTTGTATCGTATTCAGTTGAAACAATACCTTAACTCGTTGCATATTTCATTCAGTTGAAACAATACCTCAGCCTGTTGCATCGTATTCAGTGAAAACAATGCCTCAACCCGTTGTATATTTTAGTCAGTTAAAAGAATACCTCAACCCGTTGTATATTTTAGTGTTAAAACAATACCTCAACCGCTGTATATTTTATTCAGTTAAAACAATACCTCAACCCGCTGTATATTTCATTCAGTTAAAATAATACCTCAACCTGTTGCACGTATTCAGTTAAAACAATACCTTAACCCGTTGTATGTTTCATTCAGTTAAAACAATATCTCAACCTATTGTATCGTACTCAGTTGAAACAATACCTTAACCCGTTGTGTGTTTCATTCAGTTAAAACAACATCTCAACCTATTGTATCGTACTCAGTTGAAACAATATTTTAACTCGTTGTATGTTTCATTCAGTTAAAACAATATCTCAACCTATCGTATCGTACTCAGTTGAAACAATACCTCAACCTGTTGTATGTTTCATTCAGTTAAAACAATATCTCAACCTATTGTATCGTACTTAGTTGAAACAATACCTCAACCCGTTGTATGTTATTCAGTTAAAACAATATCTCAACCTATCGTATCGTACTCAGTTGAAACAATACCTTAACCCGTTGTATGTTTCATTCAGTTAAAACAATATCTCAACCTATTGTATCGTACTCAGTTGAAACAATATTTTAACTCGTTGTATGTTTCATTCAGTTAAAACAATATCTCAACCTATCGTATCGTACTCAGTTGAAACAATACCTCAACCTGTTGCACATATTCAGTTAAAACAATATCTCAACCTATCGTATCGTACTCAGTTGAAACAATACCTTAACCCGTTGTATGTTTCATTCAGTTAAAACAATATCTCAACCTATTGTATCGTACTCAGTTGAAACAATACTTAACCCGTTGTATGTTTCATTCAGTTAAAACAATATCTCAACCTATCGTATCGTACTCAGTTGAAACAATACCTTAACCCGTTGTATGTTTCATTCAGTTAAAACAATATCTCAACCTATTGTATCGTACTCAGTTGAAACAACTCCTCAAACTGCTGCATCATATTCTGTTAAATACGAAAAAGAAAATCCATGAAACTATATTTTATATGATGTCCAGTTTTGACATTTCGTTTGACAAAAACAATGATCGGTTTCAAAAATTAAAATGCACCGAGTTTTGTTTATTGTTAAGCGCAAATCTACGTAATAGGCTATCTATGCCGTGCCCATCACGAGTATCGAAACCAGGTTTTTAGCGTTATAATCCTTCAGGCTTACCGTTGAGCCACTTGGTGGCAAACGCACCGAAAACAAACTGAAAAGGTATGTCATATTGCCTGTTTTGATATATTTGTTCTATATACTGCCTTTGGTCATTTTGTGTATCGAACCGATAAAACTTTAGGTTCAGAACAATATAATTTATAAGTGTGTCACACAATCAAATTTGAGAAAAACAAAATCCAAAATGTTTATTATATCGATAACGGACAAAAATACACAGTGATAAAGAAGCTTTGTCGACCGTTGTTTTATAAATATGCTCAAGTATGTAGATTATACATATTTATGCAAAGCTCTATCGACATTTTATCAGTGTGCGTGTTATGCACACTCCGAGTACTCATATTTAGTATTGCCACAAAGCGTACCAACATAACGCATTCATGTAGCGGAAATAATACTGACCTACATTCACTCTCGAGCCATATATTATGCATTTACCATTTTGTCCTCTATAAACGAAGAATTTTCGCATGCTTGTTGAAATAAACCACGAAACAGGTGTTCAGGCAGATATATAAAGAGTTACACAGAGACCGATAGATATGATGTTACAAGTTCAGTACAAATATCATCAATGTTAAACACGTTCGTTCCCCTACGTGTTATCGAACTGAAAAACACGAGGCTTAGAATGTAATAAAAAGTTTGTTTTGTTTTTTGGAAGTTTTCGTTAAAACATTTTTTTATCGAGAAATTCTATACAAAAATTGTAAGTATCTAAAATTGTTGGAAAATCCCCAGAGATCACAATTTACATTCGCCTACTACCTTTATTGTACTATTTTTAAACATGAAATTGAATCTACGTGTACGTGCGTCTTTCATTGTTACTTCTTGAAACATCTATTTTACGTGTTGTTTAACTATTTGCACACTGCTCCAAGAACAAAAAAATCTTTGTAATGGTACTAAGACTATAAATTATTACGTTTGTGCTAATACACTGTGCTGAACATCTTATTACTCTGTTTACACACATTAAAACTGGGACACATTTATTACGTTTCCTAGTTTTTAATTTTCGCAAAGAAAACCCACCAGAAATGTTTCGGGTAGAGTCGCTGATCTTGTGTACATGAACAAATTGGGCTTGTGTTCAATTTGAAGGCCGTTTTTACGACATAATTTCAATATATAAGTGTTAGCTAACTACTACACTTGTAATTTTAAGTCACATGTTTCGATTAAACTGATCAGACCACGAGGTCTTTCAAATAACATGTAACTGTCAATTCTAAACCTAAAAAGCTATTTTTTTTATAATAATGTAAAATCCACTGTATGATAACATTGATCAATTTGGGGATTTTTAAAGTTAGATACATAAGAAAAAAAAATGTAGATAAATGTTATGGTGTGGTAATTTAACAGATATATTTCTCAACAGCATGTAATGCCATTTGTTAATAGCGGCGAAACAGTTTGGTAACACATATAATACTAAAATTACCCTGTCGGCCGCTTTAATAAAATCGCCAAACGTGTCTGTCCTTACCCAGAGTTGTATACCCGTACACGAGGCCCGGAAATGTACCGCCAGACAAGTGTATATGTACTTGTTTATACGTCATTCATTACGACACACGAGTAACGGGTGACGCATGGGCGCTAATGGCTAAATTCGTTATCTGGTTTTTACTGACTATCATTACGTTTTTTTCTTTTACTTCCGAGTTTGTGAATAATTGAGTTGGCGCAAATTCCACAGTAATTAAATTTTCACCCACAGCTGTTTCTAATCAAACATGCAATACAATTCAAGGTATATATACATATTACACTAATATTTCTCATAAGTTGAAACTCTCTGTCCTTTAATGTAATCCCGTGTTTCACGAATTGTTTTTTTCTTTTTAAAAAATCGACATGGCTGGACATTCCAAAACTGATTACTAATATCAATAAAGTTACACCTTTTTGTTACATAACTTATTCCAACTGAGATTGTATTTAGTGGTGAAATCTAAATAAAAATTACAATTTGGTATAAAACTTTTCATTTATATTTTCAATTAAAAGGGCATTACCTTTTAAACACCAGAGGTACGAAAATCCACATTAAGAACTTGTTCCAAAATACTTGTAAGCTAATTAATCAATCTTAGTTGTAACAGTTTATGTCCTGGTAATAAAAATCTTATTAAATTACTTCATTTTGATCATATTATTTCTTGTATACATTTTTATGTAACTCTTTCAGAAACTACCTAGAGACAATAACAGATTTGATTTGCTTATCATTCACCTTAAAACACTACTGAGGCTCTAATAAATCTTTTTGTCTACTATTAGTTATACTTTCAATCTTTGAAAATATAAAGATCTAATACATTTTCTTTTAAGAACTGTTTAATCTTGACTGAATGAAAAAATGTCTGATACTTTAGCAAAATAAACTTTCCTTTTTTTGGTCATTGTTACGTCTACAAAGTTTATTTAAACAAAAATTTGTACTTTTAGTGTCATTTGTCTCTTATGAGAATTTACCTTAGTTCTTTATTGCCATAGCAATGTAAGTAAATTGGATATCGTTAAGGATTCAAAAAGTCATTTCAGTTCCTCATACTGTCACATTTTATAAAATTTATATAAATGCATTACAAAATAGGTTTCTAAAAGATCACAAAATACCTTAAAAAGCTGAAAAATCTTTTTTTCATCAAAAGCAAAAAAAAAGAAACCACTGATCATGAGTGCTTGAGCTTTTGAGCATTTCTTAATCCTTTTAAAGTGAATTATGGTAGTACTTTAAAGGTTATAAAATAAGCTTAACCTATCTTTGTGTCAAAAACATCTCTAAGTTGTTAGCATTTACACAAGGTTGTCTAGATTATCTATGTTCAAAGCTTGTCATAAGGTAATAAATAATTGTATCACTGTTAAATAAAGTCCATCAATTACTCAAATTCTACTACACGCAAGTCATTTCATTTAGTGGAGAATATCCTGCTTGCAAAATAAAATTTGCCATGAACATTAGTCATGCCTGTTTTCCCATCATTTCAAAAGTAAATGTTGAGATTTGCCTGCATTCATTGTTACTTTTCAAACGGTAGATAGACGAAAGCTCGAACAGATACCACGGTTTGCAGTGTATATAAGACAGTTGCTCCAGGTTTTTGTAATACCCAATAGTAGGCTACATATGTAAATTAAATAAGGGTAATTATTTTCTGTAGAAGTATTTTGTTAGGAATTAATCATGCTATTACTCACATTTCAAAATGTTACATAACCTTAAGAATAAAAAATGTGGATTTATTGTATGTTATTGTTGATCGGACTTAACATGACTGAAATACTCAACAATTTCTTTTTGTGGTGGGTAGTATAAGTAGATCAAAGCTTTGGCTCTGAGTGAAACCAAGGTGCAACACAATTATCCTTTTTAAAGTCCATGAAATAATTTAAATTGATAGATTAACTTAAATTTTTCCCATCACTGGGGACGGGTACTTTTGCTTGTACCTAATATACTATATTTTCCAAAGGTATATTTATCTAATTATATGTGTGACTAGTGAACAACTCATGCCAAGTAGATCTACTTGGGTATAACATAAAAAAGTTAAACATTTGTATATTAGAACCAATACAATTTTGTGTCTCAAAGTATAAATAAAAACAATTATTCTTTCCCATCTTTTAGTGGTTATTGATAGCACAATAATCATTTCATAATAATATGATTTCATGGGTAAACCAGGTTTTTAATAAAGTTAATTAGTTAGTAAATATCTCTACAGGATGTATGTTGTTAAATACAACTTTTGTATGAATATACAGTTGGACTTTATAAAATAAAAACAAACATTTAAATCAAGAAAGACTGTTTAACATAGGATATAACTGGACGAACTACAATTCACACAAGATTTTGTGAGACAGGACTTATTTTGAACACTTGAAATGCACCTAAAATATGTTTTGCAGATAAACATTCAAATTATATTTTCACAAAGGGCTCTAGGCTCTTGATATCAATCTTCTCTTTATTTAATTAAATGCACTAATGAGTTCACACATTATCATCATCATTCACAATCACATTAATCCAGAATCTAATCTACATCTTAGCCTGATTAAGTGAGAAACTGCTATGCAGCTTCTAATTGTACAAAATACTAAATATTTTTACCATCTTAATGTATAAAACACTATAAATCTTTACCAGGTTGAATAGAATGTCACTTATTAATGTACATAACATAAAAAAAAATCTTCAAAAGACATAAAATATGAACAAGTCTATTAGAAATACTTATTCAAAAAAATATTGATAATAATTCACAAACATTATCAGAAGCAGTAATCGTTAGAAACAAGTTAAAACATAAAGTTTGGAAAATAAAGCTACATGTTAGTCACAATAACATGACCACAGATATTGGTGAATCTTAAGTCATCATGTAGTTTTCAACTTGTCAGAAACTTAAAACAATGCAGTTGAAAACTACATGATGACTTAAGATTAAGATTCACCAATATCCGTGGTCATGTTATTGTGACTAACATGGAGCTTTATTTTCCAAACTTTATGTTTAAAGATACATATAACATCTACAAACAGTTTATTTAATCACAGAATGTAGGTCTTACAAAAGATCTCAAAATTGTTTTTCCTCTTTTAAGCAAAAGTTAAGTTATATTCTTTTCTTCTCCTGTAATTAAAATCATTTAAACATATATACAATTTTTAATCTTAAATTTTTCTCATTTACCACTGGGAAATTATTAACCTCAAACTAACCTAAGTGGCTTTTGAAGGCTTGTGGCTTTACAACTTGTCCACATTTCTCACACACCACTAGGTAAAAGTTGTCCCAGGAAGGGCAAAAACCAAACAATCCCATATCTAAAAAAGTAAACCATATAATTAGTCATCTAATTTAAAAAAAAACTATATTTGCAAATAATTTTCAAATAAGTAAGATATCCATTTCAAATGTTTTATTACACTACAAACAAAAGTAGCTAAAACAGTTTATAAACACTAAAGTCTAGTGAAGTATGACTAAAGAGAAATTACTGTACTTCAATATTGAAATTAAGTTCAAATACATACTCACAGGCATACTCTGAACAAGCCTTATATTAATGTGTATGCTTAGTAGTTTTATTATGTGAAACACTCTCCTTCTGGTGCTACTCACTATCTGAATAACAGGTTGAGTGTTGCCCCTCGAGAAAACATTTATCCATAAGGAGCATGAGTTTGCATCTTTGAAGGCAAGGATAGATTTTATCTTTCGAGGACTGGGGGAAGAAAATGTATATTTCACACAGGGCACCATCAACGATTGGTACAGCCCTGCTGAATAATATCATACTAACATGTCACCCTCAATCTCTTTAATTTTTTTCTATCTAGAAATAAGTCTCTTTGATTCATTCTTCTATGTTAAAGTTTCAATAAATACATATCAGGTAAAAATAGATAGTACAAGAAAGATCATTAGGTTAAGAAGTTATTAAGTATGTCAACCCCATATAATAAGGAAGAACTGCTACATACCTCCAAGAGTAATCACTTACTTCAATGTTATTTCATTGTTACAATGAAGTTTTCTTTGTGGATTTACTATACGCTTACATAACTAAACTGAGACTGGAAAAAGGATCAATGGACTTAAATACAACTCAGTCACAGAGGGAAGAAAGGAAGAGATAGTGGGAATTTCAATGTCTGAAGTGAATTATATAATAAGAAGCCAGGAAAACAACTAGCTAATCGAAAATTAACAATGAAATATCTCACAACATTGCATTGAACAATCTTGAAACTTGAAAATATGTTATCATATAATCTTAAAATATTCAAATACTCAATGAGGGGTTGATAATAAGCTACCCTGCTGGAAAATAAACAGTTGGGTCAGTACAAACTCCTTAACCAAACATTGGAACACAAGTTTTTCTGTTTGACAAGAAGGAAAACAAATGTGAGAGTTTGAATAAAATTCTTCTTGGACACTTGTGTAAATTCATAAATAAATGAAATTAAAAACAACAATCTTTTTATCATGCACACCAAAAAATGTTGTTGTTTTAAATTTTGTTTATTCAAAATTATGAAGTTATAGACATATTGTATTGGGTACAACATGAAAGATCTTCTCAAGATCTCCCTCAGCTGGAATCAAAACAGGATAACTATAACATAAAGAACCAGACTGATGCTTTTAATGATACTCAGTGCAATAGATTACATAATGGAAAGGGCACCAACATTGAGGTTGTATAGTCTATAAATGCTTCCAATGTAAACTAGATCTTTCAAGCTGAGAAATTAGTCATATATGTCTGATACTACATTACTATAACACAGAGGTTTAAAGACCATGGAGTAATATTGCTACTATGATATTTTTCTTATTCTAAAAGGAAAGCAAGGTAAGATACGAAGGAGTGTTCTTCCACAATTACAGGAGAAAGTAATTAATTCACAACATTTCTGGGATAACAAATATTGCAGATAACCATGGCCTTCAATAGGTAGTCCATCCCATATTGCTGGTTCTAAATTAACTTAACCATGTATGAACGACAATATAAATAAAGCTGTGGGCACCAAGCCAAATGATTCTTTTGTTAGAAAAGGTTCTGCCATAAAACAAAACTTAGTATTCGCTCAGGTGGGAAAGAAAGACATTCTTAAAGGTAACTATGTAAATAGAATTAGATGAAAAAAAAAATTATCCATGAAAAGAGTTGTTTAAAAAAAAACAAAGGTGAAAAAAAAAAGTTTTATCACTTTCAAATGACATAAATGAAAACAACATTCAATTTACCTAATGTACTGTAAAACGTTATAAGCTAGGTATCCTATTCTCAGGGAATTCCAAAGAAAAATTACACATTAAGAACTTTAGAACATAGACAAACGGTGATTTAAAGAACTGTGTATGATTTTGCTTGTTAAACTGGATCTGCCATTATATAGTATTCTAAGACATCTTTCCTGTGTTTGTTAATTTATCTTGCCTATACTTATGATAACTTACCCCAAAACAATTTTTTTTGCCTTAAATAGTGCTTATCAAAACAAAACCTTTTGTATTTAGATAAACTGAGAAGTGCAATGGACCTGTAATAAAACACTACAAGTTCAAATCTAATTTATTTGTGATAAAGAGATTTATAGAATGTTTAACCATAATGAAACATTTTTGGCCCATATTTTAATTTTCTCTGAAAATCAAAAGTTGTACAATGACCTTAGTTATCATTTACTGAACCTCTTTTTTTGCACTGCAATGACTTTAGAATATCACCAGATAACTGGTCTCAACAGTTTATATAAAATACCTATTTCCACCAGAGGAAATGAGTCAACAAGAATTAAATTGCTAAAAAGAGAATAAAAAAAAATAATTAAAACAAATTCGGCTTAACTGGCCACTAGTATACTTAAGAGCTTTTTTCCCCCCTACCTCCCAGGAATAAAAGCACTATAAATTTGTTACTTAACTATAGCTCTGCATTAATTCATTGAAATTGTGGATGTGTTTCAAGATATTTGGGGACCAGTCCCCCACACTTACACACGGAAAAGATGAAAATAAAATCATATACTCTTTAATAAAGTGAAAGCATTAAACATTTAAATTTCCTATAAATGTTTGGTATCTCAACCAAAATCTGACAACCACTTCTTTGCACATCCCCTTTTCCTCCGAAAAATCCAAATTGGCCAAGCCTTTGCATGTTACCTGCTGTGCAATCGAGTTTTATATTCGAAACTTACGTCAAGTTCTTTCTGCACTCAACTCTTCCATATATGACTAATTTTTCTTACTTACACCTTATTGGATTTGATGAAATAATTAAATATGTAACATATTTACTAGTTACATAAATTATACAATCTATAAGGTAAGAAACCCCCTTCCCCTGGAGAGCTTTGTTCCCCTCTTCTGGAAATATCAGTTTGATTTAAAAACATTAAAAGACTTCATCTCTATTAAATTTATCCACTAATATATTGTTTGATCATATATGATACACTTATGCACTCACAAATTTTACATAAAGCATGTCTATCAGCACGGTATTCACACCTACTCATTTCAATGAAATTAAATTATCTCCTTTTGAATTCATAAATAAGTTTAATATTGATATTTAATATTAACTATAAAGATGCTATCACAATAAATTCAGTATCTAAACATACTGTGACATACAGAGCTGCACATAAAGCCAAAGAAGTATTGTCTTTATATTTTTCTTATCACATAACACGATTTAGACAGGAAGTCTTTAATGTGATAATATTAGCTAATGTTTGTATATATGCACTCAGAAATGTAGCAGCTAGAAACAGAATATATTACCAACTGTTGTTAAGGCTTTAGTCACTTGTATTAGAAATGATAAGTTTATCAGTAAAGGACAATAAATGCTCTATGAAAACAACTTAAAAATATTAGATATTCAGATAACTTAATTAATAGCCACATAAACTACATGGTACTTACAGAAGATCTATATACTAAATACCTATCAATAAATATTAAATTGTGATGGACACAAATGAAACTTGTATATGAATAACATAAATACAAGTTTTTTTGAGAGTAAGAGAAGATAGATTTTATTATAGTACAAATTGCTTCAACAGGGATACATTATTTATTTTAACATACTGAACTCATTATCCACTCTCAATTAAACAAAAATGTTTTATTAAATGAGTAAAAAATTTGTAATATAAAAATACTAACCCAGGCTGAGTACCATGACATGTTTCCATTAATGTGTATGTAAACATTTTTTAAAATCATTAATACATGGTTTATTTCAAAAGTTTACGTATTTTTTATTCTCCTCACAACATTTTTTCCCAATACCAATAAGTTGTGAAAAAGAGACCATTTAATTTTCACAACCCAGGTAGATTTAAAGTAATATTTTTTCCAGAATTTTGGTTGCTGCATTTTTTTGAGAATTAAATTCAAAAGATATGAATCACTGATATGCAGATATTTTTTGCAAATGGGTATTTTTTATAACAAGGATATATAAAATTTGATCTTTTTCAAATAATTCTACAATTTCTCCTGCTGAAAGAAATACTGAATAGTATTTGGGTTCAATTAATAATACTGCACAGAGTTAACATAATTGTTGATTTAATCAACTTACCTTCTTTTTTAAGTTTCTTGGCCTCACTTTGTTTTGTACTGGAGTCTCCTTCATTTGTATCTGAAATGTTAATGGAATGATTACAATTTTGTTATAAAGTTTACATTAAACAAAAATACACAAAAACTTATAATATGTGTATGACAAGGAACAATATGGTCCTTTAAGACTGTTCCTGCACACACATCCCATGAAAGAAAAAATCAAACCCACTCCTTGTGTTTTAGGAAATAACTGATTCTCCTCTTAAACTCTTGCAAGGTGCCGGCCTCCACTACTACCATAGTTGGCTGTGAATAATAAATGGTAGTTTTTATAAGTTTACAAGGGGGCCTTGATGGTTTAATTAACCACTTCTGATAAATTTAAAGTTTCAATTCTTATTTTGTTTCACATCCAATGTTTGCATACCCCTATCATCATGTGTCATACTTCCACAGGTATCTTATGTTAAACTCAGTTGTCATAACTTGGTAATTTGTACCCTAGTTTCTTTCACTGTCCTATATTTGTAAAACTATGTTTCTTATCTAGTTGTTTGAATTGGAAATTACCTCACACACACACACACACACACACACACACAATATATATATAGAAATAATGTCCAAAGGATGGTTCATCTACATGTGAAATACACATTCTTGTGTATGTTTACATCTATTTCTCCAAACTATCATACTAAAAACTAGGTCTATATGTATCTTATGATCAGAAACACTTAATTTTGATTACTATATACATATAATATTTTCTATTATATAAACATTTTTTTTGGTGACAACTCACTTCATAAACAGACATATACTTTATCCATCGCTGGTCTTACTACATAAATATATTAAAATATTTTACTGGAAACATTATAAATCATTTTAGTAATAATGTGAAACACATAATACTGTGCATGGTAGGTAAATTAACATAAAAACAAAAACACACTTTTGGAATAATAATATCAGTAGAAAGACAAGGAAACTAGTTTCAAACTTTCATGTGTTGGATTGAACAGGGCGCATGAAAGTGTTAAACTAGTTTCCTAGTCATGTGCTGATATTTTGTTCCAAAACTATGGTTTATTTTTCATTCTAGTAATGTATATTTTACCAAAAAAATCTAATTAAAAAATTCCTCACTCCAAAAATGTACTTAATGAATATCCACATAAAAGCAAACTTTTACTGGTATAGCAACAAATGTTTTTTTTTGTTCATTCCTAAGCATCACTTAACGTACACTGTTTATTATTTCCTGACATCTATCAGTTTTGATAGTAGAAACATATTTGAAATTTTTCTACTTTTAATACTGAAATACAAATATATAGCATGAACTAAGAAAAAAACATATTGTCCATTTTAAAATGTAAGTAAATTACATCACAGCCAATAACTGTATTCATATAAATACAAATTCCTAAAGATTAACAAAACAAAGTAATGTTGTAAGCTATATTTTCAATATTCTAATTTAGATGACAGCTAGAGGGTGCTTGACATTAAGATCAAGTATGTTTATAACAGTAGCCCTAGAATATTTAGGAATATTAATGAGCGAGAGGTTTTGTAAGGTGTCAAGAAACAAGGACACATTATAAATACAAGGATCAGTGAAGAATTGAGTCAATCTTCACTTATTAGAGAGGCAGTCATTCAGTGAAATACTTAGAACGGTGTTAATTATCACATATATTCAGTTATTTAATTGATCATCCATGAAACTGTACAAGTAGGTATATTTAGACATTAGTCATAGTACCATAAGTGAGTAAATGTCTGTTGAAATTGGAAAGTGAAAGCCCTATTTGTGTACTAGGGGCCTACACTATGCATATGTGATAGTAGCCTGTAACCAACCTTAAAGAAGAACTAACCAATTTGTACTGTTAAGTGGACTGAACTTGGCCTTACATTCACCAAATAATTTAAAAGAACCAGCCAAACGAAAGAACAACATTACAACACTGGTGATAGAAGTGGGGTTATTTTGGTGAAAACAAAAATATAATTTGGCTCAGTTTCTACTTGGTAGCCAGATCCAAAAGCAAGATTGAAGCTTTGCTGGACATAATGATACAATTAAAAGAAAATCATGAAGACATTTATTGAAAATTGAAAGATGATCAAGACGTAAGAGACAGGAATTTAAAAGCAAAGTTAAAAGAAAGAGAAGTAATATTTAAAAAAGAATTAGAAATAAAAATTAATCTGACTGAAGACAAGATTGGTAAGCAGAGGCATTTTTAACACTTCAAACTACTTTGTGCAATTTTCGTAGGAGGCCTGCCCATACTTAATGGTACAGAAATTTACGGGGTTTTTTACATTACTTTGAGAGCCTGCAATATGAGGGGCCCATCCATGCATTGCCCCGATGTTAAATACACTGCTGTTGATGAGGATGTCAGAGATCACAAAAACAAAATTGATGAAGTATGTAAAAGTTGTGATGACAAAATTGAAGAAGTACAAAAGGACATTGTTGAAGTAAAAAGTGAAATACAGAAAGATTATAACAGAAAGAACAATGAAATAGGAAATAACATTAATGAAAGAATAAAACATTTGGAAAATGAATTAGTGAATTAAAAGATTAAACCAGCCACTCCTACTTATATATCTGTCCAAGAATTTAAATACAAAAACACTATTTACTATAAAACACAGAATAGGAGAATCACTTTGGTCTACACCTGTAACCATTAATGTTGTGCCAGCTGTGATTGCAAATCCCTCCTGGACTACTTTAACCATGGCATTGGCTATTTCAACAATACCTCCCGATTAAGAAACCAGTAAACTATGATGGAAAGGCACCATTCGATGCACAAAAGGCCTCAGTTTATAATCATTTCCAAAGTTAACAACAAGTTATTCATCTTGTTGCCCATTTCAAAGGACCAGTATTGATGACATAAAGTAACCTTCCAGCTGAGAGCCATAACAAGTATCAAGCGTTGGTAGCTGCTTTATCAAATAGATTTGAAGCGACACAACAGAAGCAACTATCCAGAGTGAAGTTCTGGAACAGGGTACAGAGAAGAGAAAAGACCTTAGCTAAATTTGCAGAACATTTGCCCAATTATTACCAGGACATTTTTCAAGAAATTATGGATTTTTTGGCAAGTGACCAATTTATATATGTCATAAATGGAATTGTCAGATTAAGTAGTATTGAAATATCAACTCATACTGACGATAGTACTGAAGAACTAAAAGGATTAGTTAAACAGAATGCAGGAAATTAACCACAAAACAAGAGGTGTATCAAGTGTAATTTTAAAAAACATACTGCCAAGAACTGGAGGCAAAAGCTTCTAGGGAATAAGAACTCCTCCCAAAGGACATAAGAAAGAGTGAACACTGTTGTAGATGTGGGAAAACATGGCCATTACAGCTGAGATTGACTAATCAGTAACCGTTAATACACCAAAACCAAGCTCAATCAGATCGAAGAAATGACAAAGGGCTAACCAGACATCAAGAAACAGAAATTAGCCAAATTTATGAGGCAAAGTTCAGTGTAGAATACTGCATCTGCCACAAATAAAATAAGGAGTTCATTATTTAAAGAAACAAGTCCACGAGTCTACAGATTTAACGATGGAAAGACTTGCAATATGATGTCCAACACTGGTTCTTCTCTTCAGCTACAATAGTTCAACCCAGTTTGGTGACAAATTTCCTCCATAGAGAAAGATAGAAAAGGAGATGATTTGAATAGCAAGTAGACATAAAGAAGAAAGTAAGAAGTTACCTTTCCTATAGGAAACTTCTCTACATCTCATCATGTGTAGGTAACCAACATTGAGGTAGAGTGCATATTAAGAACTGATTTCATGCAGATATATGGAGGTGAGGTTAGGCTAGCTTCAAATAGGTTCAGTCCATGACCAGGAAATTCCTGTGCACTACATGACCATTACTACACCAGAAGATAAAATTCCAGTGAAAACAAGAAAACCACACGATTATACCATCAAGACATGAAATATTCATACCAGAACTTGTTAAAACAAATTTCCATCTAGCAACTGGATAATAAAAGAAACAAACAATCCAGCTGTTCCTGACAAACTGATGGCTTATTAGAAGAATAAAAATGTCATTATTAGAGCCATGAATGCAATAAACCATAAAATTTTAATCAAATTTGAATGGAACATTGCAAGATGACTTAGGCTAGACAAATAAAATACCTCAAAGATTGGTACAAGAGATGCAGCCTCAATATACAAGTTAGCCAGATGACTTCCACTTGCAAAACAGGCTGAGACTTTAAGAGATAGAAGACATAAAATAACAAAGAGCATTAGAACCAAGTAGTTATGAAGAAAAAAGGATGGTTTCACAAATTTCTGTGAACTATTGGAAGAGGAACAAAGCCACAAAGAAGATGCCTACCCACTACCAAGGACTAATTCTACTTTGGATTATCTATCTGGATCAAAATGGTTTTCACAATTGGATCTTAAAAGTAGATATTATCAAGTGCAAGTTGACAAAGCAAGAAGAGAAGAACACAGCCTTTGCTGCAGGAAATGAATTGCAGCAATTTCTTGTGTTACCATTTGGATTATTTAATGCACTTGCTAAGTTTCAAGGTTCAATAGATTTGAAGTGAACCAAAAGAACTACTTTAGAATGTTGTACTCATCCACTTTGATGACATATTGCATATGGGAGCACCTTTGACAATGTATATGATGGGCTAAGAAAAGTTCTGCCTCATTAAGGAAATAGAACCTTAAGATGAATCCCAAAAAGCATGAATTATTCTGTCAACATACGTGTTTCCTAAGAAACACAGTCAGTAGAGAAAAAAGTGCCTACAGATCCATCAAAGATTGTTTCTGTCCAGAATTGGCCAACACCACCATTTAATCTACATGACATAAGAGGGTTTTTTGGACTGTGCTTTTACTATTGTTGTTTTTAAAATCATTCTTTGACATAGCTTGTCCTCTACACAGATTACTTGAAAAGCCAAATAAGTTTTGTTAGACTGCTTTCTGTCAACAAGCACTCAACAAACTGAAAAAGAATTGACCACCACTCCTTTTAGCACACTCAATTCTTTGAGACCCATCAATTTTAGATGAGGATGCCAGTGATTTTGCAGTGGGATCAGTTTTTTCACAAGTAAAATATGCAATTGCCTACAACTTGAAGTTAATGAATGCCTCAGAGAGAGAATATTTTACAACTTAAACATGCCAAATTCTTGAGATCAAAAAGGCCAGGAAAACAGGCCTTCACCCATCTCCCGATGGCACGATGGCGAGAAATATAACTGCAATCTTTTAAATCAATTAGCTAATTATATAAATGAGCATAAGAAAACATGGGATAAAAGTCTTCCACTGTTACTAATGAGTTATCATATACCAGTAAATGATGCTACAGACAATACATCATCATCACTGATGTTTTGGAAAGAACTTAGTGTCATTGCACCTTCTGTACCCTCACTTAGATAATAATCACTCAGAAGAGTCTTACACTGAATATGTAGAGATTAAGTAACATCATCAATAGCATATATGACTTTACCTGGGAAAGACTTAAGCAGCTAATTATGAAAAATCATTATGATGTTAATACTGATAAGACTTGATTCCATTGAGATGACATGGTATGGCTATACAATACCTGCTGCAAGAAAAGACCAGCTTCAAATTTAAGCAGGTGCTAGGAAGGGCCATATGTCATACTGAAAAAGTCAATGATGTGGTTTACAGGATCTAGAAGTATAGGTAATCAAAACCAAAGGTCATTCCCTGTAATCGTCTCTGGTAGTATGTCAGTGGGAGATTAGCCAACTGGGTAACTCCAGACAATAATTTGTTAGTGGAAACTTAATCTTCTAAGAAGCCCAGGATTCCTGTCAAAACCACTTCCAAAGGATCATCAACAATGGAGTTGTCAGCAAATTCACTCAATTGCCTACCTAGGAAGAACTTCCTCAGTGACAAAAAAGAGACAACAAGCCATCCCATATGTATACCATGGACCACAGAAAACTATCAAAATGGCTTGGTGAATGGGCACCTTATTGCCGTGTTTTATTTTTGTATTAGGACTCTTCAAGGGACATCACAATCCAGGAAGGGAGCAGTTTTGTAAGCTATATTTTCAATATTTTAATTTAGATGTTAGCTAGAAGGTGCATGATATTAAGATCAAGTAAGCTTATAAAAGTAGTGCTACAACACCTAGAATGTTCAAGAATATTAGAGATCAAAAGACTTTGCAAAATGTGTAGAAACAAGGCTCCATTAAAAATATGAGAATCAATGAAGCATTGAGTCAGTTTTCAGTTGGTAGAATGCCATCAATTAGTGAAGTATTTGAATTAGCATTAGTTATTTCATACATACAATTACTTAACCAAGAACTGTGAAATTGTACAGGAAATTTTGTTTATATATTAGTCATACTACCATTAGTGAGTAAATCTTTGTTGAAATTTGAAAATGAAAGTGCTATTTGTGAACCACGGCCTACAACTGTATACAAGAGATAGTATACTGTAACTATTGTTAAGGACTAAATCAACTAATTTATTATCCCTAAGTGGACTGGACTTGGCTTTATTTTCATCAAATAATTTAAAAGAACCAACCCAATAAAAGAATAACAAAATAATTAAGGACCACAAGAGGCCTTTTAGTCCACCAAAGTAAAGTAAGTTGTTAATATATAAACTCTAGCTACCTAAGTTATGTATATGAATAATGAGCTCATTTCAAGTCACTCAGCTGACTGGTGTTGAAACAAATCTCTAACCTAATTCTCAAATACATCATCACTAGTGTGACTTAATCACTGATGTTTCCGGTTCTTAAATTAATCAGACTTAAATACTCATAAAAATGGGCCTCTCAAATTGAAATCTATGTACTTAATTGAAAATAAATAAGAAGCCCAATCTATCACTTCATTCACAACTTACTGCCAAGTTACACTAGTTTAAATGAATTCCACCTCTCATCACTAACCCTGAAAAAGTGCAAATCAAAAGGGTGAAACTAGGCTTCTTATCATGGTGAAGTGTACATGTATGATGTTTTTAGTTGTCTTTTACTCATTACCATGATCCTGTATTTATATAGGATTTGAAGAATATGTAGCAGTAATGTTATTATTTTATTCTTCTGAATTGTTCAGCAAATATAAATATAAAGCCCAATCATAAATTCACTGTGTGAATAATATACACTACATTACTATATGAAGCCTAGTTTCATTCCTTCCATTTTAAAACTTATCAAAATTCTTTGATCTTTCTTTTTTGTTACCAGAATTAAAAAAGTGTACTTCTGCAACACGTAAGAATAAGCTATGTTTAGGGTTATTCTCAATTTAAAAAAAAACCACCCTTCTTAACACACAGCTATATTGAGATCTAACATAACAGAAGTTGTTTACTTTTCCTGGTTAATACACATGGTCAGTATATGCTAGTTTAACCTTATTACATTCACAACTGTTTAAAAACTAATGAACTACGTACATGATCATAAAATATTTCCACTGTCTGTTTTTCGGTTTCTGAAACTTCTACTATTTCTTTTGATAAAGAAACCAAGATAATTAGTTTAGAACTCAAACTTTGATACACAAAGTTCCTACTATATCAGGCATTAAGAAAACTAGTTTTCCTCACCCTTCTGGATAAGATTTCAAATTCTACGAAGAGGTGGTAACATATCTTAGGACTTTACCTTAAAACTTGCAAGACCTTAGCAATAGATGCTCTTATTGCAATACAAATGTTTTAGATTTTTTGTACATCAGAAGTGATTCCTGAAAATTAATGTTTTGTTGGGTTTTTTTTTCCAGGAAGGAAGGATTAGAACTTTGCCAGTTACAGAATTTTCTAGAAAACAATACCTAACTTAATGTATTTTGTTTCTCAAAGGTGCTTATTAGTAAGATGAACCTAATGATATAAATGTATACAAGTGTTTCACTGCTATGAAAATAGCAATGGAATGTGAGAAGCTATTTACAGAAATTTTGAAATGATAAATAAAAAAAGGAAATCAATATTACATAGTATAAGACTAGTCAATTTTTATTAAGGTTATTGAGTTATATTTTAGTTTCTTTGTTAACAAAAACAAATTAAAACCTCATATAAAAATCAACAAGTGAGAAAATTTCATTCTGACCATCAGAAAATGACAGGGTTATGCATTAAATTTCTCTAAAACAGACACACACATAAGCATGTACCTATATGTCATAGAACACCTGCAGGTGCAAACCATCTGTGTCAGCTGGACAGATAACAATATCACACACTGTAGTTCAGAGATTATAGTTATTAATGAGAACTGGGAACAGAGATGCCTCTGAGGGGTTATTGTTTTGTTTTTATGAAGTGAAATATAAATTATTTACTACATGTACAACATGCTTACTGGGTACCAGATAGTTTTATGAGTGTTTATAAATGTTCCTGAATTTAAGAGCGAAGTTTTATAATCTTTTATAAAATACTGATAAGGCCTCATTTGGGATGATGGCATGAACTTTTTGTTTCCTTTGTTAGAGAAAGATTATTAATATGGAAATATTGCAGAGACAAGCTACTAGAATGATACTTTGTTTAACAATTTCACAGTTTGGACTTGTTTTCTCTGGAGTATAGAGATAACTTAAATCACACTTCAAGTTCTGTTAAGGATTTCAACAATCTGCCCATGATATCATCTAGTCTTGATGAAATAAAAATTATAAAAATGTTACTTTAGCATCTTCTAAGAATCTCGAAAAAAAAACAATAGGAAGTTTTTCATTTTGTCAAAAATGAGTTTAATGTAAGAGATAAATGAAGTTGGATAAAATATAGTGATTCATTAAGATGTTTGACAGAAATAGAAAAAAAAAGTTATTTGTATTTTTTACAGACTTCCCGATTACAAACAGGCTTATTATTACAAGTTTTTTTAATGGTAGGAAAAATGGCAGAGTAATCTTCTTCTTCAAGGCTGAAGAGTTCCTTAGTTCTTGAGACTGAATGGGGATGGATTGATCTCTCTCTCCAAGTATATCAAAGAATCTACTGGAGATGATGGTATTTTAGTAATGAAAAGGGCATGTTAAAACATTGTGTAAGAGCATTTGAGTATGAGACATTATAAGAATGTTACCTTTGTTGATTATATTGAAACTAGTTGCTCAGCAACATATATTCAGTGTTGTGTCCCAAATTTTATGGAAGTATCAAGAGAGACTGAACTAACAAAAAAAATTGAAACAAAACTTAAAAAAATTATAAATGATAAAGCATGATAAATTCAAATACATTATTTCTAAAATTGACATTCATACCTAAAGCCCATTCTTAAATGGTTGAATAATAGTTAAATTATAAATAACTAGAAAAGAAGAAAACCATATGAAAAATCAAGGTGTCAAAACTATTTGGTTCATCAAATCACTATACAATGCATCAAGTCCAAAAGTAACCATTCACAGCTATATACCTATCCAATATATGTTGAAAACAAGAAAGACACTCAGTAACGTACATATTTCCACCATGTCGTGTTAATCAGAATTGGCTCTCAAAAAATATGAAAATGCATCCCGTGTGTCTGTTGTTATCAATGGACACAGACTATTTTTAGCAGGACAATGAGGAATAATATTCTACATATGTCCACCATGTTTCATCAAAATCTGATCATTTTTGACTGAGTTATAGAAGAAAAATAGTGTGAAAAATTGGTCCCCATGTTAACAAATAGTGATTTTTTTGGATTTTTGTGACCTCAACCCTCCAAAAACCTAATCACTTCTAAGTTGTGTCATAGTCCAAATGTATAACAACTTTCGTCCAAAAATCCATTTTTGAGAAATCTTGCTGACAAACAAACACACACACACACAGGGGTGAAAACATAACATCCATCCACCTTCAGTGCCAGGGGTAATAAGTCAAACTGATGGCACATACCACATATTCAGGAAAACTGAAGAAATTTAGGATAAATTAGAAAAAAAAAAAACGTGGAAAATTGTCTTCATGGTCTTTTGCAATTTACAAAAATTCTCTAATTGGCACAACAAAGTATAAACTCAGAAAATCAACATCCTTAAAAAAAAAAAAGGAATGAAAATAGTGTAAAACCAGAATGTTTCATCAAAACTTACCAGTGCTTTTCATATCAAAATGAAATAAACACACCAGATCAGTGAAAACAAAAGAAAAATAGTAATGTCATGATTTTTTTATTGCAGTAATACCACACAATTCAGTCAATCTAATTAAATACTTTCATGAAATTCTTAATATATACTACATTTATGGTAAGTACACTGTTGCCCATTACGTAGTTATAAATCAAATCATCAGGCTAATATTGAATTTTTACTAACTGATAGGCTACTTTTTTCCCCCAATATGTTTTTCCACATAAATATGGTGACATAAATAATAGTAGCATGCTTCTTCATAAAGCTAAAACATGCATGTTTACTCAGTTACTGTTTATTGTTTTATTCTTTTAAAGATCATCACATATAGTTTCATGGTACTTTATGCAATATATTACAGAAAATCTTCTGCACACATAGACCTTTACTGTTACCACTCGAATTTTTAGTTTCCTATCAACTGTATCAATGCTTTACAACCATAAAAGAAACACTAGTGCTATGTTAAAATATAAACATAAAACAAAATATATATATCATTAAGCTCAAATGAGAATTTTAAACTTTATATTACCAATGTTGATAATACTGAAAACTTTTTCACATATTTCCAAGCTTGTTTACTATTTTAAGAAAAAATAATTATAGCATCATTAATTTTTTTCTTGTTAAATATAAAATCATTCTAACAGTAAATGACATTAAATCTATCCCATGCTCGTTGACATGATAAAAATGCCGTTGGACTATCAATGTACATCTATATTTCCGAGTGTGAGATACATGTTCTTATATTTTTAATAAAGTGCTCACGTCCGGCAATATTATATGGTCAATATTCATAGTGCCTCTGATGTCATAAGCCAATATTTTAGTCACGACAATATACGTAGCTTTTCATTCAGGTAGCCTACAGTCATTATGAAATACATTACTTACGCTCGGGACTTTTAAATCCAACATTTTCTCCCCATAAAGTCCAGCTTTGCACCTCGTCTTTACTATGATGAGTATGATCTGTATGTTTAGTCGCCATTCTCAGCACTTACTAGATTTTTTTTCTTTTTCTTTTTTTTTTATGGGAAAATACTACATTTACGTCTGACGTCACAAAAAGGAACTATTGCTTGTGACCTCTTTCAACTCTGGTTCCGGAAGTGCTAGTTTGATTTTTTGTCACTTAGTGTATGGCAGCACTTGCTAACCGATAATCACATCGGAAACATTATACATAAAAGTAAATACTGGATATTTCACAATGATCTTAATTGTAAAGCATTTTCATTGTCTACATTATTATTGTAAAAATAGAATTACTCTCGCCTAAAACAATTGCAATACAGCCTTGAAAACCGACTGTTTCAGTTAACTACAGAAAATTGAATCGTTTACTTAGAAGACTGAAATTTGTTTTGTTTGTTTTAAATTTCGCGCAAAGCTACTAGAGAGATATCTGCGCTAACCATCCCTAATTTTGAAGTAATAGACTAGAGATAAAGCAGCTAGTCAACACCACCCACTGGCTACTCTTGAGCTATTCTCTAACAACAAATAGTGGAATTGACCATACATCATAACACCCCCCAAGGCTGAAAGGGCAAGTTTGTTCAGTGACAGGATTCGAACACCTGCAGATTGCGAATCAAGTGTACTGACCATCAGGCCATGCCAAGCTTTTTTTTATCGGATGTTCCCACAAAGACATAAAGGCTACTTGCAAAAGCCATCCATAATTCGGAACTGATAGAGTAGATGAAAAGCGACTAGTCAAAAGAACCTACTGCCAGGTCTTGGGCTATTCCATAATGGGATATAAACATCTGTTACGCCTCAGGTCGTTTGTTAATTTTCTGTAAAAATTATTTCCGAAGAAACTTTAGCGATACAAATCCTTTCTTAAATAAAACTAGTTTATTCTTTTTCAATTCAACTTTGTAATACACTTAATTCCCACAGTCACTTTAAGCAGACGCTATAATTCACAATGATTCACGCACTTATTTACGGTCACTACCGCGCTTAACTCAATTGTCTGTCTTTATCTCTGTCTGTCTGCAATTCAATTCCGATTGATTTGTCTCACGTTATCCGGCGCACTTATATACAGGAATAGAGG
>NW_013667464.1:148107-150168 GCF_000517525.1 Limulus polyphemus
CCGAACTGAGGAGCATGATTTATGGAGACGGGACGCCAACCATGGACACAGATTCAGATTCTAGCATTCTAACCAATAGACCACGGCCGGCCCAGAGTGGAAAAGAAGCAAGATTGTCTTTATCAGCTAACCTGTCAATAAGAAAAGAGAAAGAAAATTTATTTATGACAAAATTGTATATTGATTTTTATATATTCAAAATTTTCAAATATTGACAAACAGGAAATGAACAAACAAAATTAAATGTATTTTAGTCACTTAGTGAAATATCGTATCCTAAAAGAAATCCCAAGTAGACTCAGTTGTGAGATAGCAAATTCTACTTTTATCTTGTTATGGTTTTGTTGACTGTTTATTTATTATTCCTCCTATCGTTTAGTTCAACTATGAATTTTTGCTTATATTAAAGAGCTAATTCACCTTCTGTCTAGAGCACTAAGATTTCGAGTAAGTATTGTTACGTCTCTGGTCGTTTGTTCATTTCCCGTAAAAATTCTTTCTAAAGAACTTCAGCGATACAAGTCCTTTCTTAAATAAAACTAGTTTATTCTTTTTCAATACAACTTTGCAATACACTTAATTTCCACAGCCACTTTAAATTAAACACACGCTATAATTTACACACTTTACTTACGGCTTGACTCGATTATATGTTTCTATATCTGCTCCTCCGGTTCCGATTAATTTATCTCGCTTTATCTGGCGCGCTTATATACAGGAATAGAGGGCGTCTAGCAAATACTGGATTATTCATGATGTTCCCCGATACTTCTAGAAACTCATCACGTGTTACCAGCGTCACGTGACTTCCACTGTCGTAACAGTAGGTATTAAGAAACTGACACCAGCTTTCCCTAGCGGTGACGTACAGATACTAATGTTGTTAAATATTATGTACATTTATGGTAATAACTAATCACACTGAATAAAAAGCCTTCTCTGATCTTGCAAACGAATTAGTTCACGAGATGTAGTTAGAATTATTGTCAATTATTACTCAAATTGTTCTTGATATTAAGAAGTGGTTTAATTTTGGAAAATGATGTTATTCTCTGGTGAATTAGGTTTTTATTCTTCTAATTCTTTTATCTAATTCCTTTGACATTTATTGAAATTAATAACACTGAGATCTTTGTTGTATTGTTTATTAACACGTGTATCTAGCCCTAGCCAGGCACGGGTTTACTAATTGTTTTCCCCCAGTGGCACAATGGTATGTCTGCAGACTTACCACATTAGAAACCGGTTTCGATACCAGTGGTGGACAGAGCAACAGATATACCATTGTGTAGCTTTGTGCTTAAGTTCATACAAACTGTTGTTTTTTTAAGTGATAAAATTTGTGTGATAGTTGTTTGAAAGTTTTATTTTGGATTTCTGTTGCTATATTTTAATAAAATATTTTTGTTTGCCCCTGGTTGTAATGGTGTTTTGTTTAGTCTGTTACACACTAAAGGGAAACTTTGTTTTAATAATCTGTTAATTCATTTTTTCGAAGATACTACTTGTTCAGATGATGGAATGGTGTGATTTGCAGGCATACCATGCATTTCCACCTTTTTATTCTAATATAACATTTTTTAAAATTGTTTATCCTGAATCTGTGCAGTTTTCACATAATGCATTGTTACTTATCTGCTTGTTTGTTAATTTCCGGTAGAAATTCTTTCCGAGAAACTTCATCGATACAAGTCCTTTCTTGGTTAAACCAGTTTATTCTTCCTCGATACAAACTTTTAGCACACAGTGATTTCACAATCAATACGTTTCTCGTCACTTTAAACTCCACAACTTCTATAATACACGCTATAAATCACAGCAATTAACAATCTCGATAACTTCGCTCTCGACACACAATTTATATTACCGTACTTACTGTTCGCTTCTTTGATTATCTGTCTATCGCTGGCTTCTCTGCCAGGCATACATACCAACGAATACACTCGGGTCTCCCCGATCATTCATGATCATTCGAAAAATTCATCACGTGTCACCAGCGTCACGTGACTTCCGCTGTCGTAACACTGCCCCTTCCTTAGTTATGTTCGTCCCGAACAATAG
>NW_013667464.1:150404-152877 GCF_000517525.1 Limulus polyphemus
AATACAACAAAGTCTCTTAAAATTACGGGATGTTTCTTCTTTCGTACTGATCTCCATCTCATTGGCTTCTGCTTCACGTGGGATTCATCTGCTCCATCAGGAAATGTCCCATTATCGGTAGCAATCACATCAGTGGTAGTAACTTCATTAACGGCTTCATTGTTTTCCATTTCAAAAACGGGTAAAATTTCTTCTTCAACACTGGCTTTTTCAGGTGACACGTTTTCAGCAGCGTCATTTGTTCTGTTGTTTATTTCGTCCCAACTGAAATTACCTGGACCATGATAACGTCAAAGCCTGTTGACATGCACCACCTTTGGCTTACCTCGCCGACCATATTTTATTCGGAAAGTTACGTCTGAGAGATGATCCACTATGTCATATCATCCATCCTTTCAGATAACACTTTCACGAACTCTGACACATTTGCAGGCAACTCTTCGTAAGTTGGGCGTCCTGTTATCAGATCCACTGGCAACCGAAGTTCCCGACCAAACATCAGCTTTGCTGGAGTGTATCCAATGGCTTCATGCTCTGTTGTTCTATAGGTCATCATCTTGGTGGCTATTACAAAACTTTGCCAATTCCTGTCCCAGTGTTCAATAGAACGTTTCTACCATCCCACCAGACTGTGGGTAAAGTGGCATTGTCCTGGTCTTTTGTATGCCACAGCTGATTCAAAGTTACGGCCTTGATCTGAATGCAGTTCATATGACATACCAAATCTGAAGAAGAAATCACTAATAGCCGAAGCTACAGTTGTAGTTTCCTGTTTTTGGTATTGCATATGCCTCAGGCCACTTGGTGAAATAATCCATCACCACACAAAGGTAACTGTTTCCAGCACACGTTTGAGGCCAAGGACCAGCAATGTCAATGGCTACTCTTTCCATTGGTGTGCCAATTTAATATAACTTCATTGGAGCATGTCCCTTATGCTTGGGTCCTCTTTTAGCACAACATGTACTGCAGGTCCTGCACCATTCTTCCACATCTGCCTCATACCTATCCAGTAAAATTTCTGACGTAGGAGACTCAATGTATTCTTAACTTCAATATGTTCTCCTGTTAAACTATCATGGGATTGACGCAGCACAACTTCCTGTAATTTTCTCGGTATAACTGTTTGCCAGGTCGTCACTTTCCTATCTGCAATTTCCCATCTTCGGAGAAGAATACCATCTTCTAGCTTCAACTGGTCCCATTTTGCCCAATAGTTCTTTGTCACAGAGCTTAAGCTAGACACCTTCTCCCAAGAAGGACGCAAAACACTTGCTTGTAGAAAATCGATTATTGGCTTCAAATCTTGGTCTTTCTCCTGTTCTGCTTTAATATCTATACTTGATCGGCTTCTTCAGTCACCTTGACTTCAGCTTGATGGCACCTGGTTAGTCCAACCTCTCTTTTAACACTTACTGGAATTTGGCCTTTGTTGTTCCCAAACATTATTTTATCAATGTTAACTACACACTTTCTCGGTAGTAAGTAGTCCAACCCCAATTTGCATTATTCTTCAATGTCAGCCAAGTATACTTTGTGTCTGTCCTTCATGGCCATGAGCTCAATAGTTACCCACACTGGTCCCCACAACCTCGCATAATGTCCTGTCACACCACAGAGCTTCTTTATGGCTTCTGGTACTCCTTTGTGATCCAGCACCTTGATACTCACAAGGGTTTGCTGAAATGCAGAATCTATGACAAAGTTGCACTTTTAGCCATCCAGCTTTCTTGTCACGTAGACACTATGTGTGTTTGTCATTTTACACTTAGCTGTAGGGAATTTCACGATGGGGGTTGGTGGGCGTCCCTCAGCACCAACCGCTACTGGTTTCCCGAAGCTGACTTATTGGTGGTATTCTTCTTACACTGGCTCCTCATATGTCCTTGCTCTCCACAGTTCCAACAACCTATCTGGATACCAGCCTTTCCTACTGTGGCATCTCCCCTGTATTGAAGTTGCTATCATTGAGCTCTCTTGTGCCCAGGTTTATTACAATGCCAGCAAAGTCCCTCAAACTTCTCTGAAAGCTGCCCTTTTCTGGTCTTGAATCCTGATGACTGTACCAACCTTGGTACCTCTGTGCTGGACTTAATGTAGAATTCAAATTAAAAAGCTCTGGCCATTGCATCCTGC
Source organism: Limulus polyphemus (assembly GCF_000517525.1). Taxonomy (NCBI): domain Eukaryota; kingdom Metazoa; phylum Arthropoda; class Merostomata; order Xiphosura; family Limulidae; genus Limulus; species Limulus polyphemus. Next base: position 152,541 of record NW_013667464.1, read on the forward strand.
ATAACAGAGGGGTGTGCTTGCTTTACTTGTATCTTCAGTTGTGGACTGTCCAAGGCATCTACAAACCGATCCCTCAGCAACAACTTGAGGAGATCGGGTGGTGCAGTTGGGTAGGCCTTGTGTGCCATGCTTTCCAAGTCCTGTGCCAGCTCTTGCAGGCTCTCCCCTCTAGCACGGATTATCGTCCTAAACCTAGCCCTGAAGACTTCTGACTGATTCTGTGTTCCGTACCTGAGTTCCAGAGCCTCTACCAGTGCTGCATAGTTGTGTCTGTCGGCTGCTGTCAACTATCCAAGTATTTCCAGTGGTTATCCCTTCAAGCTCGTTGCCAGATATA
>NW_013667464.1:152898-155065 GCF_000517525.1 Limulus polyphemus
TATACTGCTTTCTGCTCCTCTGTCCATCCATTCATTTCTGCCAGTAGCTCAAATTGTGCTCTATATGCCTTCCCACGGTGCCTTCCCATCGAATTCCTTGGCTTCCTTCGTACTAGATCACCCCTGTTGCTGACATTCATATCTGGGATGTGACTTCTGGCAGGACTGAAGATGTCTGCATTAGGGTTTAGCTGCAGGGTCTGGAAGGGGCTTGCCATTGTCTGGACTGATTAAGTCGAAGGTTAATGTATCCTCCATGTGTAAAAGACAAGAAATCATCCTTTGATGCATTTAATTAGCTTTGAAATTTACTAATGTTTTCCATTTGTACTTCTTGTTTCCTTTGTTGTTCCAGTTGCCACTGGAGCTGGTTTTCTTGCCACTGCTGTAGTCTCTCTTCTTGTTCATTTTCTTTCTCCTCCAACCACCTGCTGTAGTCTCTCTTCTTGTTTCTTTTCTTTTTCATCCAACAACTGCTGTAATCTCTCTTGTTTATTTTGCTGTTCGAGCTGCTACTGTTGCAGGTTTTCTAGTCACTGCTGTTGTCTCTTATCTTGTTTTTTTTTGCTGTTCTTGTATTGTTGCCATCAAATCTGCTAAGCTATAGTTTGATTTGCCACTTCTCATTTCCATCTTCTTTTTTTTTCTCTTTTTCCATCCCACTTCTGACACCAAGTTGTTACGTATCTGTTTGTTAATTTCCGGTAGAAATTCTTTCCAAGGAACTTCATTTATACAAGTGCTCTCTTAATTAAACCAGTTTATTCTTTCTCGATACAAATTTTTAGAACACAGTAATTACACAGTCAGTAAGCTTCTCATCATTTTAAACTTAACAAATGTTATAATACACGCTATAAATCACAGCTACTCACAATCTCGATAACTTTGCTCTCTACCAGTGCAAAACACACACTTTACGGCTCACTAACACAAAACTTACCGAAGCTACTGTTCGCTTTTCCATCCATTGCATCCTGCTGGCTTTTTTTCGACAGACTTATATATTAACAAAGAGTCTTCGCCAAAATTCGAGGAGTTCCCTGATAATTCGAGAAACTCAGTCACGCATGCTCTAACAGCGTCACATGACTTCCACTGTCGTAACACTACCTATATGCTGGCAATCCCAGAATCTCAAATCAAGTGACAGTAAACAACTAAATTAAATTTTATTTCACAAGCTGTAACTTAACAAAAGAAAAAAAAAAGGTTAGTAATAGTAACTATTTACCTTGTCACATTTCGCTAACAGTACATAATACTGTTACGTCTCTGTGTTCGTTTGTTAATTTTCCATAGAAATTCTTTCCGATAAACTTCAGCAATACAAGTCTTTTCTTAAATAAAACTAGTTTATTCTTTCTCAATTCAACGTTGCAATACGCTTAATTTCCACAGTCACTTTAACTTAAACACACGCTATAATTCACAAAGATTCATGCACTTTACTTACGGTCACTAAAACGCTTGACTCAGTTGTCCGTCTCTGTCTGTCTGCAATTCTGTTCTGATTAATTAATTTCGCTTTATCTGGCGCACTTATATACAAGAATAGAGGGTGCGTAGAAAAGACCAGAGTTGCCACGAACAGACATGATCCTTCTAGAATATCATGACGTGTTACCAGTTCACGTGACTTTCGCTGTCGTAACACTGCCCCTTCCTTGGGTAAAATGTGGTCGGCGAGGTAAGCCAAAAGTGGTGCATGCCAATAGGCTTTGGCGTTATCACGGTCCAGGACATTTCAGTTGGGATGAAGTGGACAACAGAACAAAAGACGTGCCACCTGAAGAAGCCACCGTCGAAGAAGAAACTCTACTCAGTTTTGAGAAGGGAAACGGTGAAGCTCTTGATGAAGTTACTACCACTGATGTGATTATTACCGATAATAGGACATTTCCTGATGCAGCAGATGAACCCCACGTGAAGCAGAAGCCAACAAGACGGAGACCAGTATGGAAGAAGATACGTCCCATAAAATTAAGAGACTTTGTTGAATTTTAATTTTGTGTTTGTAAATTCTGTACATTTAATTAAGTTATTGTTAATTTTCTATTGGTTTAATGTAAGTGGCTATTGTTCGGGACGAACAATACTGGAAAGTCACGTCTGAGAGACGATCCACTATGTCATATGGGCCTTTCCATGGAGAAGACAACTTAAG
>NW_013667464.1:155885-156782 GCF_000517525.1 Limulus polyphemus
AGCTTTACTGTCACGTAGACACTATGTGTGTTTGCCATTTTGCACTTAGCTGTTGAGACTTTCACGATGGGGGTTGGTGGGCGTTCCTCAGCACCAACCACTATTGGTTTCCCGAAGCTGACTTATTGGAGGTATTCTTCTTACACTGGCTCCTCATATGTCCTTGCTCTCCACAGTTCCAACAACCTTTCTGGGTAGCAGCCTTTCCTGCTGTGACATCTTCCCTGTGTTGGAGTTACCAGCATTGTGCTCTCTTGTGCCCAGGTTTATTACAGTGCCAGCAAAGTCCCTCAAACTTCTCTGAAAGCTGCCATTTTCTGGTCTTGAATCCTGATGACTGTACGAACCTTGGTACCTCTGTGCTGGACTTAACGTAGGATTCGAATTCAAGAGCTCTGGCCATTGCATCCTACATAGTAGAGGGGTGTGCTTGCTTCACTTTTATCTTCAGTTGTGGACTGTCCAAGGCATCTACAAACTGATCGCTCAGCAACAGCTTGAGGACATCAGATGGTATAGTTGGGTAGGCCTTGTGTGCCATACTTTCAAAATCCTGTGCCAGCTCTCGCAGGCTCTCCTTCTTAGCACGGGCTTTCGTCCTAAACCTAGCACTGTAGACTATAGACTGATTTTGGACTGAGAGATGGAGAAGGTCATGGGTGGCCTAATTAAGGAAGGGATAGTCGAGAAATCAGATAGTCTATGGTCAGCTCCTGTCATGTTAGTCCAGAAGAAAGATGGGACCCAACGTAGCTGTGTGGACTTCAGAGCTCTTAACAGTATAACCGAAAAAAGACTAATATCCACTGCCAAGAATTGATGATACTCTTGATGCCCTAAATGGAGCCAGGTGGTTCTCAACTCTGGACTTAAAGTCGGGTTTCCATCAAGTGAAAA
>NW_013667464.1:157782-160521 GCF_000517525.1 Limulus polyphemus
CGTTATAATGTGACGGTCAATCCCACTATTCGTTGGTAAAAGAGTAGCCCAAGAGTTGGCGGTGGGTGGTGATGACTAGCTGCCTTCCCTCTAGTCTTACACTGCTAAATTAGGGGCGGCTAGCGCAGATAGCCCTCATGTAGCTTTGCGCGAAATTCAAAAACAAACAAACCGAATAAAATATGGTCGGCGAGGTAAGCCAAAAGTGGTGCATGCCAACAGGCTTTGGCATTATCACGGTCCAGGACATTTCAGTTGGAACGAAGTAAACAATAGGACAAATGACTCTGCTGAAGACGTGTCACCTGAAAAGGCCACTGTCGAAGAAAAAACTCTACCCGGTTTTGAGAAGGGAAACAGTGAAGCCCTTGATGAAATTACTACCACTGATGTGACTGTTACCTTTAATAGGACATTTCCTGATGGCCCAGATGAACCTCACGTGAAGCAGAAGCCAACGAGACTGAGACCAGTATGGAAGAAGATACGTCCCATAAAATTAAGAGACTTTGTGGAATTTTAATTTTGTGTTTGTAAATTCTGTACATTTAATTAAGTTATTGTTAATTTTCTGTTGGTTTAATGTAAGTGGCTATTGTTCGGGACGAACAATACTAAAGAAGGGGCAGTGTTACACAGCGAAAGTCACGTGAACTGGTAACACGTCATGATATTCTAGAAGGATCATGTCTGTTCGTGGCAACTCTGGTATTTTCTACGCGTCCTCTATTCTTGTATATAAGTGCGCCAGATAAAGCGAAATTAGTTAATCAGAACAGAATTGCAGACAGACAGAGACAGACAACTGAGTCAAGCGTAGTAGTGACCGTAAGTAAATTGCGTGAATCTTTGTGAATTATAGCGTGTGTTTAAGTTACAGTGACTGTGGAAATTAAGTGTATTGCAAATTTGTATTGAGAAAGAATAAGCGACTTTTATTTAAAAATGGACTTGTATCGCTGAAGTTTTTCGGAAAGAATTTCTACGGAAAATTAACCAACGAACACAGAGATGTAACAATATTATTAACAGGGTCTCCAGCCTTATTATTACTAATTATAATTTTACAAGCCGCTACAAAATAAATAAATAAACAAACAAACGGCTACGAATATTTTACAGAAATCTGCACAATAGTAACAAATGCAGTACTGAATTCCAAAATTGTGCTGAATCATAGAAAAAATTCATGGTGTCGGAAAAAAGCGTAGGTTTAATAAGTTTTAATATATAACAAGATAGTTAAAACTTATAATGGCTGGAGACGGCTTGAATGGGTAATGAAGAAAACTTTAATATAAGTTTAACATATACCTTGTCGAAACGTTGTACATTTGCTGTTATGTTAAACTTATATTAAAGTTCTTCTTCATTACCCATTCAAGCCGTCTCCAGCCATTATTAGTCTCAAAGTGGGTTCCTCGTCATCGAAAATTACCAAAGGTGCGTTTTTAATTTGGCAAAACTCTATGAATTTAAGTTTAATTCAACTAAAACTTTTCTTGTTTCGACTAGTTTTGGCGAGTAACTTGAAATTTCAAAATTTTCGATAAATATGCAAATTATCCCCATGTTATAATAATTTGAAGTTCGTTTTTTGTTGTTGTTTTCATGGAGAGGTTTCTATTTCAAGGGAGAAGTCTTTTAAAAGCAAAAATATAATATTCATTTTTTATTGTGATCTTTTTCTGCTTTTCAATGTCACAAGTAGGCTTGGCTAAATTCAGAAAAAAAATAGAAAATACACTGGATGATAAATATTAAGTTTCTCTGGAAAATAGCTGAACATATACCGTTAATAACGTAATAAAACGTTTCCAATATATAAAAATAACTCTTCTCTTAATAGGAAACATAAAAAAAGCAACAGCTTTCAATCCGTTAACGAATTCCTCTTGAGACAAAAGAAATATTTAAATATTTTTAACCTGAACAACACCCTGTGCGACACATGAGCTAAAGGACAAATCAATGGATTCTGCGGCTCAAGCACAACCATTCCTTATTAAAACCTGCTGACCAAAGGGAGAGCAACCAACCAGCGGCACCCGCCGCCAACCAACACAGTCAGTCATAAATGGATTGAACTTCACGGATATAAAAAACCTCAGCTGAAAGTGCGAAAAATGTGACATATCGCGACTCGAACTTTGGACCTTCTAATCCTAAGTACTGGGCGCCTAACATTAAGTCACGCCCGTCTCCTCACAAAACAATCAAACAGAACTCGTTTGGTTGTTTTAATAGGAAGTGTTTTAATGTTTTACGAAGAGGAGAAAAGTTTGTCTCCAAGAGGAGTTGATAATTTCATGAATTCATTACTTACAATAAATGAAGTTTGTCTTCAAGAGGAGTTGATAATTTCATGAATTCATAACTTACAATAAATGAAGTTTGTCTCCAAGACGAGTTGATAATTTCATGAATTCATTACTTATAATAAATGAAGTTTGTCTCCAAGAGGAGTTGATAATTTCATGAATTCATTACTTACAATAAATGAAGTTTGTCTCCAAGACGAGTTGATAATTTCATGAATTCATTACTTACAATAAATGAAGTTTGTCTTCAAGACGAGTTGACAATTTCATGAATTCATTACTTACAATAAATGAAGTTTGTCTCCAAGACGAGTTGATAATTTCATGAATTCATTACTTACTATAAACGAAGTTTGTCTCCAAGACGAGTTGACAATTTCATGAATTCATTACTTACAATAAATGAAGTTTGTCTCCA
>NW_013667464.1:161260-189764 GCF_000517525.1 Limulus polyphemus
TTCTTCATTACCCATTCAAGCCGTCTCCAGCCATTATTAGTCTCAAAGTGGGTTCCTCGTCATCGAAATTGAAATAATTAAAACTTGTTAATTTAAAAAGGGGAATGGGAATCATCAAAAAAGAACATAAACAAATTGTATCATAATGTAAATATTTTATGTTTAAGCCTACATCTAGAGACTCAAAAGAAAGGTATGAAAATAGGCTGAAAATAATGTCTACCTTATTTCCTCAAGCTACAAATCCCTATTTTGACTGCACTAACATGGAGTTAAAATATGGATTTGTAGCTTAAGAATATAATGGAAAGAGTGTTTCCAGCTTAGTTTGTTAACTTTTTTTAGATTCCCTAGTTGAAATATAAGCTTTGCATTTTGATTCAACTAATTTCTGTACTCTTTTTGACGATCCCTATTCCCCTTCTTAAATTAACACTTTTTAATTAACTTGTTTTATATTGTTACGACAGCGGAAGTCACGCGACACTGGGAGCATGGGCGCTGGAGTTTCTAGAAGGACCGTGACTTAGCGGGCAACCTCACGAATGCCCCAGAGTTTGCTAGACACCGTCTTTTTTAGTATATAAGCCGGAGAAAGATTGAAGAATAATAATCGAGCCAAGCGAGCAGTAGGTACCGTAAGTAAAGTGTGTGAATCACTGTGCATTATAGCGTCTGTTTATAAAAGCAGTTAAGTTTAAAATGACTGTGGAAATTAAGTGTATTACAAAGTTTGTAACCAGAAAGAATAAACTAGTTTTAATTAAGAAAGAACTCGTATCGCTGAAGTTTCTCGAAAACAATTTCTACGGAAAATTACAAACAAGCAGTTACGTAACAATATTAAGACTTATTGAACCTACGCGTTTTTCTGACATCATGAATTTTTTTCTTATGCTATAGCAAAATTTGGTCACAGTTCTGTTAAAAAGAAGGTTTCATCGTAAAAAACAACAACAACAACAACTTTGTTTTCCTATTCTTATGATTAGTTACTTTGGTCTACAACACACAATATGTATATAATGTATGCAAATATCGAATTTAAGCAACTATCAGTTCTCAACCTACAGCCCCCCAATTACACAGCGGTATGTCTGCGGACTTACAACGCTAGAATCTGGGTTTCGATACTCGTATTGAGCAGAGCACAGATAGCCCATTGTGTAACTTTGTGCTTAACTTCAAACAAACAACTCAACCTACAGGCCAGGTAGTTAGGGCGCTAGACTCGCAATCTGAGAGTCGCGGGTTCGAATCTTCATCTCACCAAATATTCTCGCCCTTTCAACCGTGGGGCCGTTATATGTTACAGTCAATCCCACTATTCGTTGATAAAAGAGTAGCCCAAGAGTTGGCGGTGGTTGGTGATGACTAGCTACCTTCTCTTCAAAACATACAAAAAAATCTCAACCTATGTAATAAATATAGTACATTTGTTGTGTTTGTGTGTTTGTTTTTAATTATGCACAAAGCTACACAAGGGCTATCTGTGCTCTGCCCACCACGGGTATCGAAACCCGGTTTCTAGCGTTGTAAGTCCGCAGACATACCGCTGTACCACTGGGGGCGCGTTTGTTGTGATTATTCTGTTGTTTTGTTTATCATGTTATTAATATTTTTTCAATTTTATTCAAGGAAAAGTCCATTATGTGATGTGTTTACATCGTAAACATCGGAATTCTGGTACTTTCTTGCACAAAGGACTCGAAAAAAAATATTAGCTCTTTGTGCTACAAGGTTCAAAGCACAGAAAATATACAGCCAACTTCTCTAAGATAATTTCAATCAAATTCTGTCAAAAACGAGTGAGCTTTTTATTCTGAAAGAATCAAAAGAGAATTTTTGTTTTGTTTTAGAACTTCGCAAAAACCTTCATAGAATTTATCTCTGCATAGTCGCCTCTAATTTTGAACTGTCAGGCTAGAGGTGTAGCATTCATTGCTAACTTTTGATGCAGTTTTATCTAACCGATTAATAAGATTTCATAGTCACTCACATAGCGCACTTGTCCATTCTTGTGACAACGGGAATCTTCGGATTCATATACAGGGTACCATAACTTCAAAACTTCGCGCCGAACAAGTGAGAAATTAACAATTTCTTTGTTTTTCACCAATTTGTTGTAGATTTGTTTAGAAGGGTTTTTTCTCTATTTTGCTCAACACATGTGGATATCTTTTAAAGGTACTTATCTCTCTCTCTCACTCTGTTGCTCTCCAGTGGTTCAGCGTAAAATCAGGATTCGATACATGTGGTGGGAGGAATACAGATAGTCCATTATGTAGGCTTGTACTTAAAAAAACAACAACAAGTCTCTCTCTCTCTCTTCTTGTTGAAAAACCATTTGAATCCGCATGTATCATACAGTTGTGGCCTTTATATCAAGGCCTTCAAGATAAGCCAGTGATAGTAAGATAAACAAACTCGAGATAAAATAGTTTATTGGAACCTTTCTTTTAAAACAAATTGTTAATCGGTTTTTTTTTTATGATAATTCAACGTAGTTAAATAAGAAAAAGAGCTTTGTACGTTTTAAAAGTGAACGCATTTTAAAATCTGATCTGTAAAGTTTGTAATGATAATATAAATTGAATTGATTTAAGACCAAAAACTTGTGTTATTTTTAAAGCATTATATCATAAGAATAAGCTATATCTCTAAAATACCGACTAATATGATGATCAGTCTAAAATTTATATAATTTAAATCTTGCAAAAATATTTACTGATATTTTGATCCTGGGGAATATATCTAAGTTGTATGTTCATATGGGTTTCAATTAATAATGTTACGACAATAGAGTAACACAGCGGAAGTCACGTGACGCTGGCTAACGTTATGAGTTTCTAGAAGGATCATGACTTTTCCTGGCAACTCTAGTCTTTTCTAGGCGCCCTCTATTTTAGTATATAAGCCCGGCAAATAAAGCGGAGATAATAATTGCATATAGACAGATAATTGTGTCAAGTGAGCGGTAGTGACCATAAGTAAAGTGCATGAATCGTTGTGAATTATAGCGTGTGTTTAAGTTAAAATGACTGTGGAAATTCTGTGTGTTGCAAAGTTGTATTGAAAGAGAATAAACTAGTTTTATTTAAGAAAGGACTTGTGTCGCTGAAGTTCCTCGGGAAGAATTTATACCAGAAATTAAGAAACGACCAGATACGCAACAATAATAAAAAATGAGTGTTCTTTAGATTAAATAAATTTTTATACTTATAAACACATGAGGTTGATATTTCGTAAATTAAACTTAAAAACAAAACGTTTGGAAGAGATGAGTAGAAGTATCACAGAGTAGTCAAGCAATAAAATAATAAATCATTCCATAACCCAAATCATCGTAAGTAATAACGAAGAAATTAGAGGGAAAATCTAACTGGGTGAATGGTTTAACATTTGAAAATTTTGATCCCTTTCCAGCTTGAGCTGTGTAAAATAAATATTATACAATAATATAAAATCCGCTCGAGGGAGCTGCAAACGATACGTAGTTGTTCATGGCATGTGTACCAAATGTGAGAAAAGTGTGATTTGTTGCCCTGTTAATATTATTTGTTTTCATGAATGAAGGTATAATTCAATGTTTAATTTATACTTTAGTCACTTAAATTTGTTCAGATTGAAATAACAACTGACATATAATGGTAAACCAGAAAAGGTTGTTTATCGGAGGTATATCTCCAACTGTTCAAGAAAATGATATTAAAGAAAAGTTTTCAAGATTTGGGGAAATCTGTGGTGTGGAAATTCGCGAAAAAACTTATGAAAATAGTAACGTCACAAGATTTGCATATGTAGATCTTAAAATTTCTGATGATTGTTTGGCCAAATGTAAGTATATTTAGATAATGTATTATGTGTAATATTAATTGGTTGATATATATTGGAACTAATGAAGTCGTTGAACTTTGAAGACATTATCTTCAACAAGTTCAAGTTGAAACACTTGGAAGTTGGAAATTAAAAGGGTCATCTTGTTCTTTGTAATAATTAATTTTAATATTTTGTGAATGAACTTATTAGTGAATTATTAACAAACAGGGAAATTTTGGTCATGTGAAAAAAAAAACTTCTGGTATTATTATTACTTTTGATAAAACATTGGAGGCTTCATCTGGTTAACAGTGGTAACTTCAAGATTAAAATTTTTGTATATGAGATATGTTAAATAAATATGAAACACTACATTCAATTTTGGTAATAGTTTCCAAAAAAGGGTTTCAAAATGATGATTGTATTAGAAGTTTCAGAGAATACAACAAACATAAGAAGTAAAGCATTGCTGTTTATGTATATACACACCTGGTAATAAAAGGAATGAAGTATGTGAGAAGAAATGGTAAGCTCATGTAGTGCAGGTTTCATTTATAATCAGCTATTAAACTAAAGTGTTTTTTATGCTTTACTTCACATTGTAGAAACTATATATAGGTATTTGTATATCTTGTGTTTCTTGAACTCATGGTTATTAATTTTTTTTTACAGGTATCAGTGTTTATAATCAGACGAGCTGGAAGGGGCAAAAAATTTTGATACAGTTAGCTAAAGAAAGTTTTTTACAGAGGTAGGTGCATTTTCACATCCACATGCTTTTAGTTTTACAAATATCTCAACTTTTAATAAGAATTTTAAAGAATTTACTACTTTCTGCTTGTTTTACTTTTCTGTGAGTTAGAGAGGATGGGATTGAGGTGTATAAGATTGCTAATGGAGTTGGTAGTGTTACAACTACACAAATAGGGTACACAAATTTATGTTTTGGCAGAGTAGGAGTCATCTTCAGCTAAACAACGTCATTTTTCTAACATGGTTGTTGGTCTCTGGAATGGGTTGCCTTCAGATGTGTTTGATACAGTTAATTTAAGGGAAGGCTTGATAAATATTTGAATGATAAGGGCTGACTTTGAGATTTTCATTGTTTAGTTTTATTTAGCAGATAGGGCAGTCTAGATGGACCGAAAGGTCTCTTGTTCACCTTTAATGTTATACTGAAAAACTACTGGTTGACCAATAGAAAAATTGTCTTATATAGGTTGAATGCACTAGGAAGGCATCCAAACTAGATCAGCTCACTTCTATGCTAGATAGGAGTTGTAGAAGGTTTGTAATTTTGTGGTCAAATTCAGCCTTCTCGTAGGATAAATTGCTTTAAAATCTAGTATTTTGTTTCATTATTTAGTACTAGTTCAAAGCTGTTTTATAGAATTGCTGAAAGATTATCTGCATGGAATCATTAAATATTTTTTATCATTTTGCTATTGAACACACAGACTCAGGAAAAATTAAAACATACTTTCCCATATGATATCTTACTTCCTTTCACAAAATAGCTTTACTCAATTAGTACTGTCCCCCTATCAGAGCAAATTTTCAGTGCTCCCGCTAGCCTTCCACCTCCCGCTTCTGCATATACACATGTAAATGATTATGCAGCAGCTCTCCACCAATAGGAGCATGACACAACCTTCATGATTACCAGGTTCTTTCAGGGGATCTGACCCTTCATTTCCACCCCCCCCCTTACACACACACCAAAAAAAAGGATCCTGTTTCTTGCCGGCATCTACAGGAGATGGTTCAGACAGGACTTACTTCAGAAAGAGGCCACAGAACCTTCTCATCCAGGGTTTTACCCCCATCTGTTCATCATACCCAAAAAGACGAGAGAGATTGGCGACCTATTACAGATTTATCGTACCTGAACCATTTCCTGGTCATACCCAAATTCATGATGGAGTCTTACTTAACTCTTCAGTGGGTTGTTACTCCCAGGTATGATGAAGGTCAACATGTTGGATGCCTATCTACACATTCCAATCTCCCAGGCATTCCAAGATTTCTTCCATTTTGTTTATCAGTTTCGGGCTGTACTATTTGGCCTGGCCTCGGCTCCTTATGCCTTCTGCTGAGTTGTCTGGTCATTTGCTCAACTGCTTAATGCCAGAGGCCTTAATTTCCATTATCTTGTGGATGACTGGTTACTTTTGGCTTACTTTCTGGTTAAATCTGCTGTTCACACTCAGTTTCTTCTTTGAGACTGCCAGAGTGGTTTGGCTCATCAAAGTGGAGGAGTCATTCCTCACACCTACACAATATCTGATTCATCTGGGTACTACATATATATATATATATATATATATATATTAATACGGCATATTTCTACAACCAAAACCTGTTGGCATCTGGAATTGTACATCTGGTCTGCAATAGGAAGAGCCTCAATGCCATGGAGCATCATAGGTGGGCAGCAATCCCTGCCTGCTTTACTCGTGTCCATGAGTGTTTGTTCTGGAAGTTGGTGATCTTCTGCCTACCACAGAACTGATGTACAATTCCAGATGCCCCCAGGTGTTGGATGAGGTTGAACTACCACTACGGTCTGTCACGCCCTAGCCACTTTACACCTAGGGGACCCATTAATAGGTGATACATATTATGGGATTAATAATGCTTGGAGACGGCTTGAATGGGTAATGAAGAAAAACTTTAATATAAGTTTAACATAACAGCAAATGTCCATCGATTATGGGATTCCTTCATGTTTTTCTGCCTTTTATGTTTGTAGAACAATCATAAAAGAGCAAAGAGTATACTTGCAGCAGTTGTGGTGTGGTCTCCCACTGTGGTGTGATATTTTCTTTTTTGGTACAACATCTCATGGTCTCTCTTTGGGTGCTTCCTAAAGGGGTATCGTTTTTTTCACTGGGCCCCCCACCAGTTCAATGTGGGATTCTAGCTATTTTATGAGAGGAGGTAAGATATCATGTCAAAAGCTAACATTTTTCTAAACTGAAAATGTATTTTGATAGATACTTATCTCCTCTCACATTTCCCATCCAACCTCCCCACTTCTAGTGATATGTGGTGTAGGTGCTATGACCAATCTCGAAGTGATTAACAAGTGTAAATGTGGAGATGGTACTGGTTACAATAGGGGTTGTGTTATGCTCTCACATTTCCCATCCAGCCTCCCCACTTCCAGTGATATGTGGTGTTGGTGCTATGACCAATCTCGAAGTGATTAACAAGTGTAAATGTGGAGAGGGTACTGGTTACAATAGGGGTTGTGTTGTGCGCTTATTGGTGGAGCACTGTGCATAATATTTTACATGTGGATATGCAGAAGCTGGAGGTGAAAGGCTTGTGGCAAGCTTTGAAAATTTGCACCAATAGAGGGCAGTGCTAATCAAGAAAAGCTATTTTGTGATAGAGGTAAGTATCTATTGGAAATATATTTTCAGTTTAGGAAAATGTTAACTTATACAAAATTAATGTAGTTTTTTGATTGATATTAACATAATTTTTTTTTAGGCTGCAACGTGAAAGGGAAGAACAAGATTCCAAAAGTAATCATAAGCATTCCTCTGAAAAACAGCCAGAAGTTTTCCAGTCACAAACTCAGTTCCAACATCATAAGGAAACAGTATCTTTTGTTTAGTTTCAATTTAACCGTTAATTTGAACTCAAAATTAAAAAATCCTCAGTTTCAAAGATAAAAATATTTGTGAGAGGACAGCGTTCTGATGGCTTGAAATGATTGAAAACAGTAATAATCTGAAACACAAAATTATTAAAGCAGTCTAAATCTAAGTTATATTGGTTGTGATTGTAACTCGTAATAATAAGTAAAGAATATATTCAGTTAAAGGTACACTAGTTTTGATAAGTTGATTATTTTCATGAGCTATAACACTAATCAGTTATACTGATTTGATATAACCTTGTTTTAATTGAATATGAAAACCTCAAAATCTAACTGTATTATTTGTTTCATATTTTAGAAAATCTGTAGTTGAAATGCTACACATCCATCAATACAATGTCACTGGCAACTCAATTTTGTCAGGAATTTCAATGTATATACAGCATTTTGCTTCTGATCTTGTCATATGTGTGTGTATTCATCCAATTTATGGTTTTAACATTTAATCATCAAGAATTCATAGCACATCATGTTGAATATTCCATATATCAACTGACAAAGAAAATGTTTACATTACTGCTACTGCAAACTAAAATAATGTTTAATGTGTAACAGTTTAAAGCTTTTTGTGATTTTGGCTATGATATATATATTCTTGCTAGAGCTGGCAGTCAAACTTTACCGGGCTCTTACTGTAAACAAAATCAATGTAATAGTATCGTTGCATTAACTTAAATGTGTGTGTGTTACTAAGGATTTCAGAATTAACTGTAAAATTGAGATAGGCAATTGGATCACACTGTGACAACTGAAGTTAAGAAACAGTGATTGGCTAAAATTGATAAAACTACACTTGTACTGAAGCTACAAGGTTCAAATTAGCACTATTTTTACTTTTTTGACTCTGAGTGTCATGTGAAGGTTGCAAAAAAAACAGGAAATTTCAACTACTAATGTTTATGTTTCAAATGTACTGAAACCAACCCAATGTCAAAATGTATGATTTATTTTCATGTAAAACTTTTTTATGGAATAAATTTTAAGTTTGAAGTATATTTTTAATTTAGTGGTGCTGTTTTGATCTTGGGGATAGGATGCACCCTTCTGGGCACCATAGAGTTAAAGGGATAGGTATATTTTTGTATATAGTTTTTGATTTCAGGTGTATGAAATATGCATTTTTAAATGTACACGTGTATGTGTGAGTCTTCTGCAGTTAAGAAATTTCAGTAATTTGTGTGGTTCCCTTTTAATCTACCTGGAGTGTTTTTCTAACAATATACCAAATACTGCAAAAAACAAATTACTTGTCCATCAGGCAAAGTATAATGGCAAATATAGGTGTCTGTCTGGCAAATCTTGTTGTCCCTGGCTTTGGGATAATTTGAATTTCACACCTATATTTAAAGTAATATTCATATAACTGTCTTACACAAAAGTTATTTGCATACATTCTTACTAACATGCTCTGCATATTGTAATTATGGTGTGTATATTTGTTAGTTAAGTACCGAATTATTAAAAAAATTGTCTTTAAAATATCATTATTTCTTTTTACTCATAGAATTATTCTACTTAGTTGTAGTAGCATTAAATTAGAGAGAAAAAATGTTTGGATTTCTTTTTTCTTAATGTTTATTTGCAGACTAATAGAAATAAAATTTACTTTAATGATGAGGAAGATAAACAACCTGCTGTGAAGTCTTTGTGTTGGTCAACAAGCAAGAACAACAGTGGTCAGGTTTTTGAGGACAAAAGTAAAAGGGAAGCTGGAGATAAAATTAAGAAAGGGAATTCTTGTAAAGAAAAAAGTCATGTTACTAAGAGAAGCCATGACCAAAAAGGTATGCTTTGTACTGAGTTAATTAACCATTCATCCGATGAAGAAAGCCGGCCTGGGAATCTGCCAAAGTTTGGTGGAACTGGATCTGTGATAAAGAAGAAGAATGCTCTTTCAGAATTATATGGAACTAATCCAAGCAAAAAATTATCTAGTAGTTCTGACAGTTCTACTGATTCTGCTGACACTGATGAAATAATCAGTCATCACAAACCCATTGACAATACAAGAAAATTAACCTATGTACAGCCATCAGCCACTAAGGAAACAGCAAGGTATACTCTGGCAGACAAAAAATCAAAATCTGGCTTGCTAGATTTAAAACAAGCTACCTTGGACTTGTTTTCTGTTGATGATGATGGTGATCAGTTTTTTACAACTGATCATTACAATTTTGTTTCCAAAAAGCCTAAGACTTTTAACAAAATCACACCAATAGAAAAAACACCCAAAGTAACTGTGAAGAATGGACCTGATTTAAACACAGTTTTTAATAAAAGGAACCACAAAACACGAGGAGAGTTGGCCAAAAGTCAGGTTTTGAATGAAAATGGAACTGATGTCAAAAAATTTCGATCAAAATCAAACTTTTCAGGAAGTCAGGAGTTTAATTCTGAAAGGACTGATTTCCATGAATCCTGGAATAAGCATCAGACAGACAATGAGAAACGACTCATTTCCCTAGAAAATTGGAAGAAACAAAACAAGGCTCAACAGATGGCAATAAAAGCTGCACTATACAGTGTGGTAAGGATATCCAATATTGTGATTGTAAGCCTAGATTGCATAGACTCCCATTAAACTCAATACTATAAATCTAATGGAATCCATTATTATATTTTCTCAAAACAAAGCCCACAAAATTTTAATATTTTTTTTATACCTGCTTCTGGATTAAAACTTTGAAGTCACAGTAATAAATTTTGAGGTTACTATCTTTTTGCTGAAATTAAAAGCAATGTTAAATAATGATAGAACCACATTCAGAATGTTTCTTAACAAGAAGTAGGATTTGATTTGAAATATATGTGATGATAATTCCATATATTATTAGATAATTGCTTCTATAGCATTAAATGTATACTTGTCTTTTATTTATCTAAAGTACTTTAGTATTTTGTTTTCCAAGTAATTTTCTAAAAGTCTTCTATTTCAAATTCAGGTTCCTTGTTGCATTGTTGATTGTTTTATGGAAATCTGACAGAATATGAATTTACTGGTACAGTTGAAGTATAAAGAAAACAATTAAATTTGCAGCCACATCTTCAGTAATGTTTACAAAACTTTTAATTTTGACCCAATACTTGTTTACTTTCTTAAAGAAAATTATCAACTACATTGCAATGCCACACTACTTGATAAAATGAGTGAGAAGACAGTGATGAGATGAAGTTTTCTAATACAGTAATTCCGTTCAAAACTTTAAGTTACACTTACTTATACTGAGAGTTTCTTGTACAAGCATAGTTTCATGTCAGTAAGTAAATGTCGATGCTTTCTCTCATTTTATTTCATTATCATGATAAAAGAAAAAAAAACATAACTAGAGCAAGGATGAATAATTAGTGACTGGTTATAAGACAACAAATGATCTTATTTCTGAAATCACCAGTTAATAATTAGTCTATACTACACCCCTCTACTGTTTTCAGTTTTACTAAAATCTGATTAATTAGTAATGTCACATAGTATATTTAACATACTTCCCCATGCCTACATATAAATCTTAAAGTTTAACATTTCTTTGAAGATTTTGATCTTAATTTAAGAATCAATAATAAATCAGTAAGATTTACAAATTGATGGAAATGTGGTACACGCTGTGTACCTAGTTCTCAGTTTGCATTTTTTTCCAATTGGTCAAGTTTAGTACTACTGAAGATGTTTATTCACCCTATCATTGCATTTGTTGACTTGCATTCAAAATTTTATTGAACTACTATTTTATGAATTTATGTTAATAAGTTTGGTATCAAATTGTAGATTATAATTCAAATTTTAGTATTATACATTAATTAATTTTTTAATTTAAAAGTAAATATTAAAAGAACTCACCTAAATATTGATTTTTGTATGTCACATGGTATGTTGAATGCAGCATTGGTTCAAATTATGTTTGTGATGTACAAATACAAAGTCTAAAGTTTCTTACAAATTAGGAAGAATTAGGAACTCAAATTACCGATAATGACAAGCTAGAAATAAAATAAGAACCTCATATCTTTTCTATATGTTTTTTATACCTATCACCCCACTTCTCCTTCTAGGCATGTACCTAGTTTCTGAAACTCATTTCTTTTCCTGATAACAGCTCATCAAAATTTGTTTTGAATACTGGAAAAGTTTCTGATGTTGTTTGTAAACTAGGCCTAAATTAATCAGCTTGTTTTCACTGTGCTCACCTGCAAGATTCTGCTCTGATGACATGCTTGCATCAATGTTGCCTGGCTTTCAAAAGTAAAAGATACTTCATAATCACATAAAGAGCTCTTGCCCAATTATGTCAAAGATTCAGACTAGGGGGTAGAATAATACAATTTATGGCACGATTATTATGAAAATTCAACTCTACTAAATAGCCTGACTACTTTGAAAAAGATATGTAATGTGGCAGTCACAAGTGAATGCTTTTTCTTTCACTTGGCTCTCTCCTTTATCTCAAGAACTGGAGAATGGGTCAAAAGTTTAACGAAAAGATCTTTTCTTTGAAAGGTTTGTAGTTAATTTTTGGAGACAATTTACTTGAGATTAGGCTAACTTATTATCTATTCTTTGCCACTGAAGTGAAGCACAGAAAGTATAACTAATTTTTGAAGGGTGTGAAAGTTCTATCACTTTTACAAGTACTATCACTCAGGAATGGTTTTTAAGCAGTTAAATGTTTATATAAATTTATTTTATTTAGAAATTTGGTAAGCACAAATGCCTGTTTGTATAGTACAATAAATGCAGTGTCTGAAATTGAGTCCTTCTCCACTTGTTTATTTCAAAATTTGAAATTGTAACTTTTTTTTAGAAATTTAAACTGAAATAATTAAGTCCAAAGTTTAGTTTTTATTTATACTTGTTAGTAAAAAAATGTTTTACCGAGTTTAATAATTTAGAAAAAAAAAAGTCATTTACAGTAAAAAAAAAATATAAACCAAATTCTATTCCATACAGGATTCAGAAAAAAGTTTGAATAAGAAAATAGTTTTTGATTCTGAAGAAGAGTCAACTTATGATGAAAAAAAAGATTGTTTAGAAGACCATAAAGTTCAGAATAACTTCAGAAAGCAGTTTCAACAGAAATCCCACGATAGGAGAAAACTGACATTATTTGATGGCAGTGGGGAAGATGAAGAAGGCAGTGATGAGATAGATAAATCCAAGGAAATGTTCCGAATAAGATCTCAGTTTGAAGGTTCAAAAGGAAAAAGGGTATATCAAAAAATGATTTTGATTTTTGAGCACCATTTTCAAACCTATATTTTAAATATTTGTTATTGTAACTGTAAAATTAAGGTTTTGATAAGTTTCTAAGATGTAATGTAAGAATGTGAAATGGTGAGAAGATATTTTTAAAACAGACATGCTCCTATCAAGATGTATAGAATGACATTTAAGTTTTTCAAAACTAAACAAATCATATGTTTCCTAAAACATTGATGTTGTTATAATGAACTTTCCAAAATATTGAAGTAAATTTGTTTATTTTCAGCTACTGAACCGTCAGAATTGGTTTGGGCATGATGAACGATTTCGAATGGATGAAAAGTTTCTTGAGAGTGATGGAGAAAGTGATAAGTCAGAATCTGGTAACTTGCATTGGTTCATTGAATTATTAAATATGAGGATGTCTGAGGTGTTTGATGTTTAGAATCCTGTATTCTGTTGAAAAATCAATCTCATTTAGATGGAGTAATGATATACAGGGAGTGTTCAGAAAAAATTATATTTTCTTTCCCATTTATTTGTTTTGAGTAATCTTTGACCATATCTTATTTCTCACCATGATAAGTAGAATACAAAACAATTAAAAAAAGTGATAGTTACTATGTCTATTGATTGACTTTGAACATTTTAAAAACCAATGAAGGAGGGTGAAAAGCATGATCACAGTTTTAAATGGGAATTCTTCTCAGTAATGGTCTTTGTGGACATCACATGCATCTTAATGAATTTACATGATGAAGTTTGCAGAACAGTGGAGAAAATACTTACTATTTAACTACATGTGATGAGTAGTAATGTCTGTTTTCCTGCCTCTCTGGTGTTGTTGTTACATGAATATTTGGTTGTAAACTGACAGAAGTGGGAAAGTAAATCTCACTTTTGTCTTTTCATCTACACTATATGATTAGTTTTTACCATTAATCTCTTCTTCTCTTGTGTGTGTCACTAGGGTGCCTAGAATTTGTTTCATAGATCATTGGAGATCTATTAAATTTTATATTTTTCACCAGAGGGTGCTGTAAGCAGGAAATTTTTTTAACATAATGTGACCTCTTCTGAGACAATAACTCATCTCCTCACACAGTTTATCTACCTTCCTCATGCACATGCCTAAAAGATTTGCATACCACTAGCCTTGAGCCAACTCCCACCTAATTTCACATGAATTAATGTGAATTGCACTTCTCAGCATTGTACTGAACAGACGTGTTTAAATTTCTCATTTGAGTTCAATCAGTTGAGATTTGCATTGTTAACATATACCTCAATTTTAATTTTCTTTGGCTTTTGTTCCAAAAGCTTTAATTTTTAATCGTGAATTCTTGAATGATAGTGACTTATACCTGGTTCTGTGTGAGTGACGTTGTTCATACATGGTCTTGATTTATACTATGACTTCTGGAGGCTCATTAACTGTCAGGAACATAACAGCTGTTGTTCATTGTGTTGTGGATTACCACATACTTCCTAGGCCTCTTTCTCCCGTCCAGTCAGCCGAACTTCTTCTCAGTTGGGAATGATGTATTGGACTACAACTTTAACCTGATTTGCTTTGGTTAGTACCTTACCATTAGAGAAAAATCCTTAACCTTCCAATCTTTTTTTGAATTTTATTCTCAGGTATGTTCATTTCTTTATCTTTTGCCTGTGTTCTTTATTATTTCATGTTTTTCACTCTGTGATACACAATTCTTGGGGTTTACCTTTTCTTTCCTCCTTGTTAGTTATTAGGATATTTTCTGTTTCCTTTCTCTAATAGCTCTTCTCTCACATCCAAATGCCTCTTTCCACTTGTATTCGTGATACTTCTTATCTTGACTTGTAGACTTTCTTTCCTTTTTTCAATTCTATGTCCTTGTTATCTATTTGGCCAGCCTGAGGATTGGGCCCCTTTACCTTCTATTCCTGTTTTTGGTTTCCCATTTTCGTCTTTTTCATCACTACCCTCCTTTGGACACAGGACAAGTGTTCACTCCACATCAGTGCTCTTCATCAGGTATGTTCCCATTTCTGGCCCGACTGGTGGATCATTCGGTTATGTTCCACTAAGTCACTTCCATGGTAAGTTCCTCCATAATTCATCCGAGAGGACACTTTACTTTTGGGGATTAGACGTGCAATTTTGGGCTCATTCACATTAGGTTTGTTTTATTGCCTGCCATTTTCTGGGAGCTCAGAACATGATCATGTGCCGCCTCTCTCGGCGGTTCTGCATTCTACTATCCAAGTGGTCTGTACACTTCTAGGTCTTAGTTGGGCATGCCTTTCTCAACTCCAGGCTTTCTCTCTTCTGATCTAGTTGGCTGGTTGCTACCAGGGTATACGTACCTAAAATCTGCATTGAGTGAGGATAACAGAAAGTGCTCACACTATCTGCCCTGATTCTACCAGTGCCCACTGATGAGATGGGGTGTTTTGAAAGACCACCTGAGGTATGTATATATAGATACACACACTCAGTTGTTCTATCCAGACTGTACCTATTCCATAGATTATCATAGAGAAATCCAACACCAGGGAAGCACTCTGCCCAATTCTTTTGCTCATGCTTGCTAGCTTTTAAAAATAAGGTTTTGGGGTAACTCATTGCACATATTCAGTAAAATACCTTTTCAGCTAGAGGTCTGATTGGAATCTAGGCACTTTTATTGGTCTTCCCAATGCAAATTCTCTTTCTCTTCAATGAGTGGAGCATAGGAGACCCTTGCAACTTACCAGTTCCTAGCCAATGTGTGGTAAACCTTGGAGAATCTGCACTGTTTAGGCTTAGCACAATACAGTAAGAAGTGGGGCAGTGGTGACATTGCCAGTATAGTGCAGGTCACTCTCTAAACATTAACTAGTACCACTTGTGCCCTTCTGGAGTCTGTCCCATAGAGTCTATTCAGTAATGTTGAAGTGAGAACACACTATATGAAGCAATAACACATAACTGTTGTGCCATCCTCCTGCAGAGTCTGTCTAGACTGTTTAGTTGAGGTGATCACATAAACTTTACGAAACCATCTTGCATACCTACAGTGCCCTCCTCCTGCAGCTGAAATGCATCATGTAGAGTCTGTTCAGCAGAGTTAAAGTGAGACAAACTTTACAAAACCATAATGCATAACTACAGTACTCTCCTTCTGCAGCTGGAGTCTCTTATAGAGTTGAAGTGAGCATACACTATACAAAATTATACTACATCACTAATGTGCCCTTCTTCTGTAGTTGGAGTTTGTCGTGTAGAGGCTGTTCAGTAGAGTCAAGGTGAGTAAATACTATATGAAACCATACTGCATAACTAATGTATCCTCCTGCAGCTGGAGTCTGTCTCGTAGAGTCAGTCTGATCAATAGAATTGAGGTGAGCATACAAGGTATAGTCTGAACATGCCCTAACCACACTATACATATTGGCTCATGGACTGCTTGTGTGCAAGTGTTCAGCCAGTCATGTTCTCATTCTGCCTGTCCCTGCAACACATGGGGGCTCAGTTGCCTTTTCTCCCCTTATTTTTAAGGTGAGGAGTATACCCTGGTTTAGACAAGATGCGGTCTCCTATGGATGTGTCCTATAGACCCCCTGGCATTAGGTGCCACACTCCATGAGCTTTCCTTCGGACACTATGAAGGGAGCTCATCTAGATAAAAAATTTGCACCAGTCTCTCCACCAATTCAATGTTGGATTCTAACTAAACTGTGTGCGTAGGTGAATTATCATCTCAAAAGTTAACATTTTCCCCATCTTCTGGTGCACATTTCGTCTTGCCTTGTCAGAATGAACTTACCATGAGTGTAAGTGTATAAGGGGAATTTTTTGCATATAGAAACTGTGTCACTCTCCTATTGTTGGAGGACTTTTTTGGCATGATGACGTTGTCGTGAACGGTGCAATTCATGTTAATTCACAAGAAATTAGGTGAAGTTGCCTCAAGACTAGTGCCAAATCTTTCAATTAGATACACGAGGAAGAGGTGAGTATCTATCAGAAATATTTTTTCAGATTAGGAAAATGTTAACATCACATGTGTGGTTCATCAAAAGTTGTCCAATTAATATTCTTACATAAAAGTTTTCTGTTTGTATTTGGAAACTTGTAAGCTTCTCAATAGATGTGGAGAGTTTGAAAAAGTTCCTTAAATCTTTCAAGATAATAATATACAGTGAAGAAATAGATAAATCAAGTGTAAGTAGGTGTTTTCTCTGTCACTGCTAATTTGATTAGAAACTATGTTTGCTTGTTATAATCTAACAAGGTGAGCCAAAAACCTACAGATTTTTTTCTGAGCACATTTTATATAGCAAATGAGGAAAAGTTTGTAACTTATCATCAAAACAAATAGAAATAGTCTGTCTTATTTCTTCTTTACTCCAAACACTGAATTTTTCTACATCATACTAACCAAAACAAAAATGGTTGATTATCTGATTCCTTCTTCACTATTCTTCCTATTCATCTCTCATTCCAAGTTTTGGATGGTCATAGTTTTCTTTCTAAAGCGGTAGAGACTTTGGAAATATCTTTGATGTTAATAGCTCTTGAATATATAACACTAAACTAACAGTCAAATCTACAGTACTATATATATCATAATTAGGTAGGTGACTCAAGCCTTGTACTTTAACTAGGTGGTTGACTCAAGCCTGGTGCCATAACTAGGTGGTTTACTCAAGTCTGGTACCATAACTAGGTGGTTGACTCAAGTCTGGTACCATAACTAGGTGGTTAACTCAAGCCTGGTACCATAACTAGGTGGTTGACTCAAGTCTGATGCCATAACTAGGTGGTTGACTCAAGCCTTAATGCCATAACTAGGTGGTTGACTCAAGCCTGGTGCCATAACTAGGTGGTTGACTCAAGCCTGGTGCCATAACTAGGTGGTTGACTCAAGCCTGGTGCCATAACTAAGTGGTTTACTTAAGTCTGGTACCATAACTAGGTGGTTGACTCAAGTCTGGTACCATAACTAGGTGGTTGACTCAAGTCTGGTACCATAACTAGGTGGTTGACTCAAGCCTGGTACCATAACTAGGTGGTTAACTCAAGCCTGGTACCATAACTAGGTGGTTAACTCAAGCCTGGTACCATAACTAGGTGGTTAACTCAAGTCTGGTACCATAACGAGGTGGTTGATTCAAGTCTTGTATCATAACTAGGTGGCTGATTAGTCATGTTTCTGTGAAGACTGAAATAGTCATGCATTTCACTCTTCCATAACTAGTATAAAATGAATTTTTATTTGGGTATATTTAAGTAATATTCTTCCAGATTTCTGTTCAGTTTTCTATATATCACATTCTTGTTAAATGGATGTCGAAAGGACGTAAAGATATACTAGAAATTTGTATCACTTTGGTCCTGTGTCTAAGACCTTTATGAAGGGTATTTCAGATTCTTGTATAAATTAATTTAAATTAGAGATTTTCATCCTTATAAATGTTGTTTGGAATAGTTGGTGATATATGCAGCTTTGGATTCTGGTCTGGTTTACCATACTTTTATCAATTTCTCTGCAATTAGAATCTGTTTTTTTCATCATCCAATGTAGATGTTTCAAAGAGGCTTCTTTACAACCCCAGCAGCCAATTAAAGAAGACAGAGCTATAGGCTGGCCAGTCAGTGAAGTAAACTTGATGACACATTATTCACTGTCATTAAAGATTTTCTTTTTCACTTGCATTTCTTTTCTCTAAGTTTGATTTATTCTCTGTTTGAGCAGTCAGAATCTTCATTCTATACATACAAGATAAAAAGCTTTGTAAGTGTATTAAGGTTTAATAAGCAATGTATACCATTATTTTATACCTACAGATGGTAAAAAGTAAGTGTAATTTTATTGTAAATTTCTGTTTTTATTACTTACATCTAAATTTTTGATTATATTAATAATCTATTTCATCCAGATTTTTCAACTTTTACAGAACAAGAAGAGAAGGCTGAGTCAACACTGCCACAGGAAACCAGTGACGATTTTGTTGATGTAGAAGCAGAACGAAACCGTAATCTCAGCATCTTAGAAAGTGTTGTTGGTTTTGAAATTCCTAAAAAACTGACAAAAAACACAAAGAAGTGGATGTTCAAGTAAGTTTTTTAACCAAAATGAAGGTGGTAATATTGCAGTACCATTTCGTTTGGTAACACTGAAAACAAGTATCACTTTTGTCCTCAACAAGTGCATTGTTGTCTGAAAGCTTTTCTTGTAATTAATTCAGGAAAAATGGAAAGCAAATTAATTAATATTGTTATATAAGTGTTAAAGTATTTAATGTGGGCATTTGCTGTTCCAAAAAATAAAATTGTTAATGATATTTTATAACATTTTTGTTTAGTGAGGGAGACAATGCACGTTCCAAATAGTATTCATTTAAATACCAGGATATGCCGTTGGAGAGCATAGATCACCTATTTGTGGAACTTATGTATTGAATAAGGATTCAGATAAAGAATTCAAGTAATTCAACATAAAATAAGATATATAATTCACATCCTACATACCTGATCACATTAGTGGGGCTAATGCCTAGATGGCTCAGACTATTGCTACCAGATTTCTCCAGACTACTTGACTGGTCTGTGGGTGTCTGCTTTGGATATTCTGATAAAAAGCCATATATACATGTATAAAGGTATAATATAAATGGTAAACATATCATGCACATACTTATATCTTTTCAACCCAGCAGTTGGTGCTACATATCAATAGATAGACATGTGACAGTTTTTAAAGTTAAAGTATATACTTTATACAGGTATAACAGAAAAAGTAAACAAAGAAGAGTATTAAAAAATTATGAATTTTAAAATGAAGTAGGGATCCTGCTATAAAAGTAATGAAACAAGAATTAAAACCACAATCACAAATTTATAAAAGATTTTTCCCTACTTTGTTAGCTTTATACACTTATATGTAGATCAAATTAAGGATTCTCTTGTACTCCATCAGTAACTTGGTGGAGCACTATAATTAATTTATCAAGCTTTGACTTTACATGCATATCCTTCAATTTTAATAATAATAATAATTTTATACTCCTAATATACTGTAAGAATAAAATATTAGACCTGTGCAGAGGTCAGATATCTTAAGAAATTGATATAATTATAAGGTTTTATGGGAGTTCTAGGTTTGTTTGTAGTTCAATAATAATGTTGTGATCATGCTTTTTTCAGTACAAAACAAAAGGTTCTGCAAATGTTAAGCATTTTTTATGGTGTATTCTGTATCTCCTTCAGAGTCTTTTTCTTGTTCAGTAGAGTATTTTGCCCTCCATGGTTTCCAAAGTTGACAAGTCCATATCTACTCCTGTCTCTATCCTCACCACAATATCCAGTGATTGTTTGGACTCCTCTCCATTGGTATCGAGATGCTGGACCATCATTCATTCATGCACGTAGTCTCTTTCATCTGTCAAAGATCTGCCCAATCAACCCATCATCTTTGGGTGATGCAGTGGAACTGTTGAGGTTTCCATTCTAATTTAGATGACATTAAGGCCTTGATCGATTGTTATTATCCTGTGTGTGTGTGTCTCTCCTTATAAGAAACATTCCTTCGGCCTGCCAATGCTGTCACCCTTTTGGCAGTTTTTCTTGTATAGGAATGACAGGTTGTGTGATGGATCTCCCTTTTTTCCTGTTGGGAGACTTTAATGGACATAATTCCCTCTAGGGTGGAGATGATACTGATGGGAGGGGTTGTTCTGTGGAGCATGTGCTTTCAGATCACAACCTTTTTCTCTTCAATATTGGTTCATTTACCTATTTATACACACATAGTCAGTCTTTTACTGCTATTGATCTATCCATTTGTTCCCCCTTCACTTTTTTCTCATTTTTTTGGAGGGTGGACAATGACCAGCTGGTCAGATGTCAAAGCCAGAGGAAATCTTGGATTAAGTTCACTACCAGCATTTCATCTACCATCAGTTCCAAGGTTGTCTGAGTCAGGATTTGGAAGATCAGTGGGAAGTATGGTTTACACCCTTTTAGTCTTGCTCTCCAATGGACGGGAAGTTGCTGCTGTTCAGGACATCGCTGACACCCTTGGGGACTGCTTTTCACATCTTTCCAGCACTTCTGTCTCTTCTCTTGTCTTCTTGGCCATCAAGTCATGGGCTGAGCAATTGTCATTTTCTTTTAAGGCAGATCATCTCTACATCTATAATCCTCCATTTATGCTGGTGGAACCTAAACTTGCTCATCATGGGTCTGGCAGTACATAGGTTGGACCTGATGATATTCATTATGAGATACTGTACCATCTCGCTCTTGGCTTTCTTCTTCTGGTTGTTTTTAACTGGATTTGGCAAGATAATGTTTTCCCAGATGCTTAGCACAAGAGTATTGTCATCCCTTTTTTTCAAAGCCCAGGAAGGATCCCAAGATTCTTTCTAATTATCATCCTATTGCTTTGACTAACTGTCTCTAAGGTTTTAGAGAGGATGGTTAATGCCCATCTTGTTTGGTTCCTTGAATCAAACAACCTCCTCTTGCCCACTTAATATGGGTTTCATTAACAGCTTTTCACTGTGGACCACCTGATTCATCTTGAAACCTCAATCAGGGAAGCCTTCCTCATCTTGTGTCCATTTTCTTTAATCTTGAGAAGGCTTTATGACACTATGTGGAGGTATGGCATTTTTAGGATCTCCATTTCTATGGGTTGATTTGTCCTTTTTTACTTGTCAGGAGCTGTGTCTTGAGTGTCACACTTTTCATTTTCAACCAAACAACCAACTGTTAACTGTTGTATTATATGGTCTTAAATACTGAAAGCTGGTAAAGCAGTGAAACTGATACTACTAAAATTAGTGAGAAGAAAGAAAAGTATCCAGTATTAAGTATGTTGTAAGTATGAATTAAGTATGTAAGTATCTAGTTTGTTTCAGCATTACAAGTGCAACTTTTGCAACACCTAGGAATAGGTGAGGAATTGAAGTGAGGTTATACAAGGAAGTTGGACTCCTTCTGAAAGGTTTAATGAAACTTAATGTTGCTTATTCATTAACACAAAACTCTTACCAAAACTTCATTTTTTTGTAATACCCAACTTGAATGTAATTTTTTACTACTTGCAAACTTAACAGGATGATTTAGTGATGTTTTTAAAACCTTTGATACTCTTAAGTTATATACAAGCTTTCATTAGACAAAATGTTTTTTTTTCCCTAAATTATAGAGACACTTCTAGCTTACGATTTGACCCGAGTAGAGAGGATTCTGCTAAGTTTGAACTGAAGTTTGAAAAGAAAGACACCAAAAAGAAAAAGTAAGTGTATTAATATATTTATCGTTATGATACTTAGATATCTCTACAACTAAGTATACATTTTTATCCACAAATAGATTTTGGCAGTGAGCTTTAGAATTTCATTTGCGTGCAGTTGATAAAGTTGTGTTTCAAATTCTTTGGGTGATTTTATAATTTTCCAGATCGAAAGAAGCTCTTGAGGAAGAAATGTCTGGCAATCCTCTCCCAGAAGTTTCGAGGGAAAAATTTTATCAGGTTCAACCTGATCTTAAATTTGGAGAACACAGTTATGAAAAAGAAACTGAAGGTTTCAGTGTCTTAAAGGCTCTAGGTAGAACTTGTAACGTATCTGATAACGAAGGTGAGGAGAAATAAAATTGAATTATGTATCATAAGAATAATAATAAAAGTGTCTGATGATAAATAAAAGAAGTTTTAAGTGATTTAGCAATATGATAGTAATTTTATAAATTTTATTTCAATTTAGTATGGGAACTTTGTAGTAACAGGGTTCATTCTCTCACAGTCTACTTAGAATAGTTCTTTTGGTTTCTACTGTTTGTTGTAAGGTGGTAATGTTACCAGAGATCCTGGTATATGCTAGTGGTGGTACTAG
This sequence comes from Limulus polyphemus, assembly GCF_000517525.1. Lineage (NCBI taxonomy): Eukaryota > Metazoa > Arthropoda > Merostomata > Xiphosura > Limulidae > Limulus > Limulus polyphemus. The sequence goes on from NW_013667464.1 coordinate 183,814, forward strand.
GGGTATTGTTCTGTTTTGATTGATGATAACTGATGCTCTGCTGTTACAAGGTTTTCTCTGTGTTGCTCTCGGAATCAAGGGTTCTGCACTCTTCAGCTGTGTGACAGTGAAAGCAAGGTCAGCTTCTACCGACAATTCCTTTTGTGAAAATAAAACCAGGACCTTGCTCTCACCAGCTGTGCGGATGATGGTGGATATATGAGGGGAGGGGGTAATATTATGTTTTGGTATAGGGACTACTGGCATTACTATGCTTATTACAAAATTAAGTATACAATTTAAGAATGGGTTTAAATGACTGAGGTGTTTTTTTAAATTTTTTAACATTTGTGTTTGAGTTATATTTATATGAGTATAAAAACTCTTATATTCATCTAGCTAATGTTAGTACTTTATGCTGTTATTTGAATAAAATATTTAATTTTAAATGGGAATAAATATGAACTTCTAATCTAGTAGATGACCACGCACAAGGAATGAGTTTCCAAGTGTCATCCATTCCAAATGTAAGTAATTCCTCCTTCAGTCCGTGGGAAAAAAATCCTTTCAAGTATGACAGCAGTGATGACGAGATCAGTGAGAAAAGAACAAAACAGAAATAGTATGTTTGTTTAAATTATTGTAAAATGTATAGTTTAGACATAAATAATTATTATCATATTCACTGTTTGCAGATTATTTTTTAAATTCATGCAAAAAAGTGCATTGTAAAGGTGAATTTTGTATAAGACAAAATCTATTAATGTGTTTATTTATAAACTTACCTTACTTCTTAAAGATATATATATATATATTCATTAAACTTTGGAGTATGTAGTTTATGAAACTTGCTTTTTACTGTCACTAATTACATTTATAATTTTTTAGGCCAGTCACATGAATATGTTGGTGTAAATTTTATGTACACAAATGATGAAGTAGGAATTTTATTTTTAATAAAATGGTTGATTGAGTAGTTAATGCATACACAATGTAAACATTTGATTTTGACAATATGTAGTAAAGATCTATTATTGGTTTTTGCATTTTGCAGTTATAGCAGTTCCACTCCTTATCTGGTTTCCAGTTTAATTGTTGTCACAAAGTTGTTCAGTTGATATTCTTGTTTTTGATATTGTTGTTTTTCAACAAATGAATAAAAAGATGCTTTCAGAGAAACAAACCAAATGTGTGTATGTGTATATATATATATATATATATATATGATAGCTTATTTAAATTAATAATTTAGTGTTAGATATATATTTATTTTCTTCTTTTTCTTATTAAGGAATGATAATGAGATTTTACTAATATCTTTGCTCTGTTAAGAATAAATCTACAAGGAATTGCATAAAGATTATTTTCAAACTTTGACACATTAAGTAAGTGTATGTGTTTGTAGTGCTTACTATTGTAGAGTTTGAATTAAATTCTAATAACATAAAGTTAGAACTTTAGCACTTTTCTGTTTTTAATTATGAAAATGTTTTTATTTTTATTGCAGCCATATGTCATCAACACCGGCACCATTTGATGAGAAACATCAAAGAACTAAGAATAATTTGTTCTTTTTCCAGGCCAACGATCCTCGTCTCCAAGGTGAGTGATTACCATAGGTAGGTGATGCTAAAGAAATTTGTTGTGAGTTCAGAGTAACAGAACTAGGAGTGTTTTTTTTTTGTTTTTATTTTGTGTTTCATGTAACATTCAATTTCAGAAACTTAATTTTAAAGGACAACAAAGAATTAATTCATTATGTTTTTTTTAACTAGCTATGATTTATAATAATTATAAAACTTGTGCTGAAGAAAATATTTGAGTTACAAACATTCCTAAAATTGTCTAATGGGTTGTTTCATCTGAATAAACGTTTTGGGAAAATATAACCATGGATGCAAACAAATATTCTTAAAAATATTTATTATATTGTAAAAATATTTTACAAATCTTTGTTAATTTTAATTTTTCTTGAAGAAATTGCATTAATACAAATGACAATAATGAAAATAAATGGTGGACGTAATGACAAGGACGAGCATTTGTGTATGAGTGAACATGTGCTGAGACAACACACTTTAACTTTTAACTCTTTCACAGCCAATTAGAGCACTGACTTAGGAGTTTTGAATTTTGTATCATCACGAAGAAATGGCATTCCCATTCAAACTTCCCAGATTTAATCACTTTTAAAATTTCAGATAAATAATGAAATATTAAAAGTATCTTCTTCTGTGTGTTTTATTGTATATCTAAAACTGAAGCTAACACTTGGAGAATTGCTTATCTATAAAGGTGGCAGTGAAAGAGGTAATAGGTCCATGGAAAAAAAAGTCAATGTTGCTGATAGGAAGTATTTGAACTTGCACATGTTTATGATAATATTTTTTGTCAAGTAGTAATTTGGGATAAATATAAACTATTTTTATTCCTCTTTCGCCATATTGAGGTTATTGAGGGTTATTATGGTTACGGGTATTTCACTTTCTAGGTACATTAGGTTTTGATAGACAACTAGAGATTTTAAAAATCAACAGATATTTTAATTTCTGGGAAGCGGTTATATTTTGTCCACAACTCATGTTTGCTGTTGATTTATTAAGGATATATTGTCCAAATTATATCTAAAATCTCGTGTAAAGCATGCTTATAGCATAATATTTATTTTTAGATACATAAACTTGTTTTGTATCATTTCAGCCATAACTTTGTCATAGAAATATTAGTGATTTGGAAGAAAAAAAATTACATTTTATTATTGTAAAAGTCTTATTCTTTTCTATTTCTAAAACATCTAGTTATTGCAATTTCAAAATCTACAAATGACATTAAATACCTTTAGTTTCAAAAATAAAATATAAAAATGTTGCATGTTTTTGCAGTCCTCACCCCAAAATTAAGGTAGGCTATCTTCTACTAAGTTTTTAGTACATATATATAATGAATTTGTTTAGATTTTCTACTGTAGAGGAGAAGTCATTTTGAAATTATTTGGATTTGCTAGATGAATAATATGGTATTGATTTGTGCTAAGGACTATGGTTGCGGGCACTCCAGGGTATTTAAATAAGTTGACTCTCACTCCAAAATTGCCTTTTTATAATGCTTTCTAAAGTCTCACCATTTTAAGTAATGTTCCAACAAAATTGAATGTCTTTCAATCCAATGTTTGAAAATATTTTAAAAGTAAGATTGAAAAGCTCTAAATTTGATAAAATACTTACAATATTAATACATACCTTTATTAATCTGTGATGTTGCATCTGTTATAAGACAAATATCTTCTATACTATTATTCTGCTTGTTTGTATATACGACCGTTATGCTTTCTGACTGAGAACCTGCTACATAAGCATGCATAGTTAGAATGTTTCCCAAAAAAAAATCGCGCATGCGCATTATTCACTCAACGACAAACAGTCTACCTGCGGGAGAGAGCTGCAAAGCTCATTGATCAAGTCGCTACAATTACTGTATGGAACAAGAAGTAACAACAAAAGGGGAATGTAAATATACTTTACTAACCATTTTGTTCAACAGAATATTAAAAACTTATAACATAATTTTATTTATTGATAGTATTAAGTACAGTAAAGTTTAGTCCTAACTAAACTAAAGTAAAAAAAAACGTACACAGGTTACAGTGTTAATTCATCTCTTTATCGAACTTATGCCTAACATAAGTTAAAGTTTTATAAAGTACGGCCTATATACAAGTCGATTTGCACATTTCGTTGTCTACGATTACAATTCGTTTTTATTGTGCTAGAAATGTTATATTTAAAGAAGTACTGTTACGATAAAGATACTAATTTGGCTGGAAATGTTTTGCAGGTCTCTGCTAGTAAAGATTATTCAGTTTTAATAATCTTAATGTCGAGAAGTCCACAAAACTGTTTTCATTAATAATGGGTATATTGAATGAGGAATAATTAATAGCACTATATACTTTTTCAGTTTCAGTGAAGTAATTCAAATGTTTATTCATGTTAATTCTTAATTCTAGAAACCTTCAGCATATGGCTTTGATTTATTTTTTCTATTTATAAAATATATATCTTATTTAAGAAATTCTGATGTAAAACATGAATTAACAGATTAAATCAGGTATTTGAGATTATTTGGTGGTTAGGCAAAATACTATTCAACATTTATCAGTTGATAATATAATTGTATATAACAAAGAAATAAAACTGGTACTAATAATATTAAATGATTCACTGTCTTATTTGTAGTGTGGTATATGTTAACTACTTTTGGCATTTGTAAGTAACAGAGAATACTGTCATGTGGAAGACTATGTAAGATAACAGTTTTCTTTTTGAAATGTTTGGACAGAAAACTTGTAAGTTAAAAATTGTATCTCAGAACAAATGCTGTAGACATATCAAGAAATGGCAACAACTACAAATATCTATGGTCAATGTTTACTTGTATTAATTGTCATCCCAAATAATTTAATATATTTATTCCAAATGAACTAATATTTCTGATTTTACATTTTTAACTTTTTATTATAGTGAGGCTGGACTATGCAACTGAGGGTTCATGTGTGTGTTCCATTGCTGCAATGTTTTCCTCTACACTTTTTGGCTATGGGTTCATTTAAAGAGTCACAGTGAAATCCCACTATTTGATTAGATTAACCCAAGAGTTGGCAGTGAATGCTTATGCCCTCACTCTAGATCATCTCAAAATTAGGCTCAGCTTGTACAGATAGTCTTTGTGTAGCTTTTCACGAATATTCAAAACAAAAAATAAATACTTTTTTATGGTTTTTACAAAAGAAAAATGGAACATGAAGATTTTGTACGTTATAAACACATACATTTTTGTTTAATATATAAAATACTACAATCATTTGACAATTTTCAAATATGTGCACGAGTTTCGAGCTAGTCTGTTTTTGTTACATGATTAAAGTTTGAAGCACAATAAACAGAGGAAAGGTGTAAAAAGCAAATATAATATTTCAGCCTAAAAACGTTCTCAAAATTTTATTTAACAGAAGGAGTGGAGTTCTTCCGGCGGACAGAAGACACGAATGTATTACATAAAAGGTGGATGGAGAATAGGTCAAAATTACTGGAGGTTTGGAAACTTTTTCTTAGATTCAGAACCAAACATAAATTTCTATGGATATTTGGAATGCCCATGCAAAACTTTCAAGTTTATAAGTACTTAATTCTTATAAATGTATATAATATATTGTTTTATTAATAACCTTAATGACATAGCTTGATTCTAATAATTTCATTTTAGTCATTAATTTTTGTGAATTAAAAATTCTAATTAAAAATATGTTATTATCATTATCAACATCTTTTTTTTTTTTTTGCTAGTGTCTGTTTTGTACATTTTTTTCACAAAATAGACACACAATGTTATAAAATTAATTTAGGGTTTTATGTGGAGCATTATTTTTCTTATTTAAATTTATGTAACAATTATGTTAGAGCAGCTTTTTTTATTTAATTTTAAGAGTTAAATATTTTTCTTTGAGGACGACAGTAAAATTATTACAAAATAAATATGTGTAATTTATAGTTTTTGAAAACTGAAATTTGATAAAAAAAAATGACTCAAAATGTGTGTAAAGATTACTTTGACATAAAACTTGAGTTTTCTTTCTGGTATGTAAATTCATAGATCTAGATAGTACAGTAAGCTATTGGCCAGCTGAGTACAGTAATCTGCATTACATGCTTCTTTTGTCAATAACAATAGAGCTAAACTGGCACAGAGATCTAGACAGTACAGTAAGCTATTGGCCAGCTGATTATTGACAAAAGAAGCATGTAATGCAGATTACTGTACCCAATAGAGCTAAACTGGCACAGAGATCTAGACAGTACAGTAAGCTATTGGCCAGCTGAGTACAGTAATCTGCATTACATGCTTCTTTTGTCAATAACAATAGAGCTAAACTGGCACAGAGATCTAGACAGTACAGTAAGCTAATTGCCAGCTGT
>NW_013667464.1:190171-196282 GCF_000517525.1 Limulus polyphemus
GAATGGAGCTTAACCAGTAGAGAGCTCTAAATAGCACAGTAAGTTGGATTGCCAGTTGATAGCATATTAAAGGTAGCATGTATTTTTTTTGCATACAATACCATTTTCTATATCTGTTTTATTATAATTTAGGGGACCAACCAATATCTATAATAATAAAAATATAAAAATAATCAAAATTTTAAACAGTCTCTGTTAATGAAAGTAACTTTAAGTAAATAATGTAGTATATCTTACGTAGGGAACATAGAAACACTAGTTGCGTGCTTGAATTTCTTTCATAGAATTATTTTTCTCCGTAAAACGTAACATTAGTATAACATGCCTGATACTGCTTCAGTTCTCCATAACACCTTTTCACCACAGAAAACTCATTAAGCCTCTCCACAGTGTAATTTAGAGGAGAATGACATTTGTGAATGTAATAAACTTGTGATGACACATGTTGTTGTTTAAACTGTGTTAAAGTAGTAACAGTAAGTTACTTATAGTACAACCAAAAACCAATGTTTATGAAGATGCAAAATAATATGTGAATTGTTCATGACAATGTTAAATGTATTACAAAGAAAACAACATTGCTAGCCATACTATGACGTGAGCCTAGCACTACCACTCTCTTTTTAACTAACCTCTGATGCCTATCAGTAGAGCTGGCTACGAGAAGTAAAAAATGACATTCAGTCTTCTGTAAAAGAACATTGATAAACCTCTAGAAACTTCAGTAATAATGCTAAGAAAGGAGAGCTACAACACTTGTTAATATGTCAAAGAAAGAAATTATCCAAAACTAAAATCATAAATAATATTCAACGTTAAACTGGTATACAAATCCTGAGGATGACGTTGTAACGTCGAAACATGTAGAGTTGTCAACTTTTTGAAGGCCATAAGTAGGCCTAAATAAAATTGTGTACCAGTGTAACATTGAATATTATTCATGATTTTAACTTTACACATAAGTGCCAAAATACTATAAGTATCAAAAACTAATTTAACTAAACTAACGATGTAATGAACCTTTATATAAGCACTATTAACTATATAATAAGAACATAGATTAATGGGAGATAAAAACTAATGGTAATCAGTTGGTTCACTGTCAGCCTAAACAATATCCAAAGGAATTAAAGTGTAGATGTGAAAGTGTTTTAAAGGTAAAACTCTGTAAAAATGTCTAAACCCAAAATCAGTAGCAAGAATATTATTGAATTCAAGGAATTTTGTTTTCAAAACATGCAACAAGAAATCTCATTTGTGAAAAATGAGTGAATTTATGAGCTCTGTTCACAAAATCTTGTACGTTTGAACAAATTCTATTGTATCTGGTAAGGTGTGAGTAGAAAGTATTGTAACATAACTTGATTGTATTTGGAAATAGAAAGTTTACAACTTAAAAAGTTGAAAATTTCCATTCTGTTAAAACTTTAATCTTGAATGTTAAGTTAATGATGCTGATATCTAAATCCAGATAATTGTGCTTTGTTTCTAGTGAAAGAGCTAATTTTCTAGAGTCAAATATGGTGTTACAATAAAATGTATAGTTGGCTTATTTTGTGACTACAAATTGCTTTAATATATTAGATCCATAAGCACACAGAATAAGAAGGTAGATATTTGTACTGATAGTTAAACAAGATTATGTAAAATACCTCGAGTAGATAGTGGCTTTATCTTGGTTGAAAACCAATATTAAAATGAATGATTTTTGTTAATCAATTCAACTCCTCATTTATTGTTTTCCCATTTTGGAGGTACAGAATGGGAGAAGATCCCTCTGTTCCTTGATTTGAGCACAGTTAATTCGATAATCACACAGTGACGTTCAAAGAAATCATGTCATCGAGCTGGCAATCCAGCTTACTGTAATATCTGGATCTTTGGTAAAGTATAAGAAACTTTTTCTCATTCAAGTATCCAATGGTTAAAGAAAGATGGCTGGTATCAGTCATAATTTGATTGCCAACAGTGAAATATTGATTGCTTGATGAATGGTATTTATATTACTGGTTATTTATGTCATACAAAGTCTAAACCGCATGCACATTTAAATATGTTTTGATAAGATATGTTTGTATGTTCATCTAATTTCATTATATTTAGAACTTACAAGCCAAGAGGAAGAAAGCACAGCATGGAAAGAAGATAAGACTCAGTAAAGGAAATCCTTTTAAAGGAATAAAGCAAAGAAAACCTCAGTTTTATTCTTGAAAAATTTCTAGAATAATAATAAAATTTTGATAATATTTTAATTGCCTAAAAATTTAACGTTTATGAGTAAGTGTTGTTATAACTGTTCAAAGATTTGTTCTTAAAGATTTCTGCATTAGGTGATAAGACCCAACCAAACATGACAAAAAATCTAGAGAAGAAAAAGAATCTTATAGAAACTGCAGTAATTCAATGATTTTTATTGCATTGATTGTATAAGGAGTACGATAACATTTATGGTGATATTTCTGCTTCTGTCTAGAACGGTAGTTTTCTAACTGTACGAAGCCATCGAACCCTCTTATTTCATTCCTTCCATCACAGAAATCCAAACCTTAACTCACCTTTAAAGCCTTGTTAGAAGTCATGCCTTCTTCCTCTTGTATCATACTTACATGAACATAGGCAAATTTATAGATGTATGAATATTTCTTATTTTGTTTGCTTGTGTATGTAACTGTGTGGAGAAGACTGAATATCAAATGACTCGTGATTTAAAAAAAAAGTCTGTGATGGGTTAACATTCAAAAGTTAAAAAAAAAAACTGCCATTACCTGTTGTCTTTGTGGGGAATTCCTGATGACATTTCATGGAACCATGGAGTTCTGTGGAACACAATTTGAAAACTACTGGACTAGAAGAAATTATTCAAATGATATCATTCATTACAGACTGTAAATTTTTTATGAAACTTGTAGTCCATCATTCACAGAGCACTTTATTACCCCATTTTGAAAATGAAATAAAAAAAATAATCTTGGAGAATTATGTAATAGTTACATAACAGAGTATTAAAAACTGTTTTATGAGCATGATAAATTTTATGGAAATGTTTTTCTCTTTTCCTGTTCAGTATATTCCAATCTATACAGAGTAGAGGTTGTAGTTTATAAATTTTAATATTTTTTAAAGTATTTTAGTAAACTGCACATCTTACCAAATTTTTTTAAGTCTGAAACTAGAATTTCTGAGAGAGTATCAGAAGTTTGTCATAAATCAGTTTTTGTGACGCTTAATTTTCAAAGGAATTGTTTGCGTAAATAATCTTTTTATGCCACTCAGTCAATAAAATATCTGTACAACTTTGAAATAATGAATAAAATGATTGGTTTTAAATCTTTCTTTTCAACCAAACTTAGCTGTATGGTTGATATTTGTAGAAGAGTAGTTTCTACCATTTTGTAAAATCTTTATTACTTTCGGGTTAACCTTTGATTTTAAGTTTCAAAAATATCGTTTTTGGAAGTAGTATTTTTATTTGTTTCTTGGTATTCACGTTTATTATCTTTCACATCCGAACTTTTCAGAACCAATTGTAATTTTTCTACCACTAAAGTTGATAATTATTATAAAATTACATTTTTTATTGAAGAGATTCTGAATTTGTGTGGTTATTTAGTAACACTTCATAGATGTAAGCATCTGATGACCAGTAAAATACAATTGTTCACAAGTGAATAATTGTAGTAATATATAACATAAACAGGATATTGACCAGAAACAGTTTTTATTAGCAGTGAAGATCTTCAGGCAACTGTTCATCGTTAAAGAAAGATGTTTATCTAAACTAAAGTGACCAGATATATTTCATCAAAATACATGTATCTAAGACAATAAGGGATAATGTAAAAATTATAAAAATGAACTTTCAGTTAGAATAATACTATGTAGCAGAGCTTGAGCTTAATAATATATATAGCGTTGTTGTAATGATACATTTAATTCTTTAATAATGTTTTAATTAGTAAAATAATTGTAAGGGATATAATGATCCTTTTTTTATATTAATGGTATAGAATAATTATTACTTATTTTAGAGTTTCATAAAATAACAAATAATCTTCATACTTGCTTGTTTTTCCTTTGGAAAATGGGGTGGTCCTGACCCATGAACACTACTCACCTATTCACCGTTTGTATATTTCACATTTTAGAAGTAGCAGTTTTTTTTAAAATGTGCCCTTTCTCAATATTTGTTGTTGTTTTTTTTTACCAAAAAATAACGGACTTCGTTTTGAGATGGTGGTTCGAAACCTAGGAGAAATTATTTACGTTATTTTTATATTTTGTTACTACTATATATTATTAGGAAAAGTATTGATGCTGTCTTCTTGAATAAGTTGTGATACTGAAGAAAAAATATGAATGCAATATGCTAGGTTGTAGTTTATTTGAAGATTAGGCGATATATAATCTGCATCAGTGTTCTTTTTTGATAAATGTGTTTAGCCATAATATTTACATAATATCCTATGTAACTACAGTGAAATTGTTTTAACAGTTAAGTTTAACATATAAAGAAGGAAACCACATTTGAAATTAATCACGTAATTAAGTTATCCCAAGGCGAAGCCAATAAAACCCTCCTTAAAATGATCATTCGATTACTTCAAAAAGTAATTCTCAATTAAATTACTTTGAAATTAATATCTAATAATATCCCTTATTTTTTAAGCTTGATTAAACGTGTAGATATTTTTCTTTTATCATGTATATATAAACATTTATAAGCAAGACAAAAACAGGTCACATTGAGGTTGTTGCCTTCTAATGGGCATCGTGTTTCAGCATCTATAATTATTTGTTTTCAGCTAAAAATAACGCAGTCCAATAACGTCAGATTTAATTACGTCCGTCTTCTTTAGGTCATACTTAATAGACTCTCGTGGTTTTTCCCAGACTATTCTGGCTCCCAACTCTGATCGGGCACTTGTGGCGCTACTGTTGAATGAATCTTTCTGGAAGAGTAGAAATATATCTTGGATAGAAAGTTTAAAGACAGGGTTATTGATAATGAAAAATAGTTTTATATTAAAAAATAAAAACGAGCAAGCTAGAATAACTTTCCCTTACTTAAATTGAAATAGTAGATGTTATAAAATGTTTAGGCTTATGAGCTGATAAAAATTTAAGCTGGAAACAGCGTATTAAGGATTTGGCACAAAAACCGAGATTTAATGTTCACTAAAATTTATTATTTGAAAAATTGTTAATCGTGAAGATGGTAATAATTCTTTATTTTCCATTAATGCAATCAGTAATTCAGTATGGAATTTTGATGTTGAGAGGAACTTATCCACCTACATTAAAGCTGGTTGTTTCATTACGGCATGGCAAGGTGGTTAGGGCGCTCGACTCGCAATCTACGAGTCGCGGGTTCTAATCCCCGTCACACCAAACATCTCGCTCTTTCAGCCGTTGGTAAAAGATTAGCCCAAGAGTTGGCTGTGGGTGGTGATGACTAGCTGCCTTTCCTCTAGTCTTCCACTGCTAAATTAGGGACAGATAGCCCTCGTGTAGCTTTGCGCGAAATTCAAAAACAAACATTACAACAATATCAAGAAATGCTTAAACGATGTTTGAGAACATAAACTCATCAGAATACACTTCATCAAGATCAAAACTTCTTGATATTGGATAAAACTAAACTAAGATTGGCTGACAAACTAACAGTATGCACACGGTCTCTGGAAATTACATTAACAAATCTCTTAATACATCTAACAGTTTTGCTGGCATAATTTTCGGACATCTTATATTGCTTAATACAGATAATACATATTTGTGCCACTAGGGGGCAGATAATACCCGAAGAAGAAATTCGATGACGAGGAACCCACTTTGAGACTAATAATGGCTGGAGACGGCTTGAATGGGTAATGAAGAAAAACTTTAATATAAGTTTAACATAAGACCGAACAATGTTCCTCTATCAATAAAACTCTTCCTTGCGCTTATAAATCATTGTTTGTCTACCTATTATTTTAGATTAGTTTAATGCGTTTACAGGAACGTCGAGAGCTAGCACGGGCCCCTTTCTCTCTCTCTTTTTTAACATTTTCAAGAATTTATTTAAAAAAGATCCAAAATTAGGACAGCAATGAGCTCATAAACCAGACA
>NW_013667464.1:197132-198195 GCF_000517525.1 Limulus polyphemus
ACATATTAATTATTACTCAAATTATTATTTCAGTCGTTCTTAATATATCAAGCGTCTGTATGCAAATAAAAGCCAAAAAATATGGTTTTTATCATTAAATGAATATATAGCCTAAAGATACATAACCAGGTTTCATTCGCCCGGGCCACTGGGCAGTTGCCCCTTTTATTACGTTGTTAGACACTATCGTGATGTAATGAATTAGTTAGGCTTCTCATGTTGTCATGTTTGTTTTTTTATGTCTTGGACTCGCTTACAGCATTTATTGGTAACGTAGATAATAAAATATACAGTGTTTATTTAATTAAGTACGAAAATTTCACCCTGGTGGAATTAGAAGGAGTTACAGGAGTCATCTCGTGTTGTCTTCACGCGTTAGATTAGTATACAAAAGTTCAGTGGTATTCGAGGTGTTAGTTAATTATAAGGGCAATGACCTTATTGGTACAAGTACAGTTTATATATATATATATACATTCATGTGTATATGTAAGTACACGTACATATATACATTAAAACATAACCTCTTCTTTATATTATATTTTTTTATTCTTACCTCGCTTGTTATGAAATGATTTGGTCAGCATTCTACCGGTTTATAAGTAAATGTATACGTTGTCTATTTATTGATTTATTATATTTGTCAAACACATGTTTAATCCAAGAACGAATATACACCTGGTATAAGAAAACCGCCTCAAGTGTATTAAGCGTTTATTGACCCAAACAGAAGGATCCCTATATGTGTAGCTTTAACTTGAAACCGAAATTTCTAACTTAAATGACTTGAAACAAACAAATCGTATACAGCTACAGTTACACGGAAAAATATCCACACATTGATGTTTAATTATGCCGTCGTTGGAGGATTTCATATACAGCTACAGTTACACGGGAAAATATCCACACATTGATGTTTAATTATGCCTTCGTTGGAGGATTTCATATACAGCTACAGTTACACGGAAAAATATCCACGCATTGATGTTTAATTATTCCGTCGTTGGAGGATTTCATATACAGCTACAGTTACACGGGAAAATATCCACACATTGATGTTTAA
>NW_013667464.1:199168-200140 GCF_000517525.1 Limulus polyphemus
TTAATTATGCCGTCGTTGGAGGATTTCATATACAGCTACAGTTACACGGAAAAATATCCACACATTGATGTTTAATTATGCCGTCGTTGGAGGATTTCATATACAGCTACAGTTACACGGAAAAATATCCACACATTGATGTTTAATTATGCCGTCGTTGGAGGATTTCATATACAGCTACAGTTACACGGGAAAATATCCACACATTGATGTTTAATTATGCCGTCGTTGGAGGATTTCATATACAGCTACAGTTAGAGGGGAAAATATCCACACATTGATGTTTAATTATTCCGTCGTTGGAGGATTTCGAGAAAAATTTTTTCCTGTAATACCGCCGTAATATATGTTGTAATAGATACAGTTTGTTTGTTTTGAATTTCGCGCAAAGCTACACGAGGGCTATCTGCTCCAGCCGTCCCTAATTTATCAGTGTGAGACAGCTAGTAATCACCACCCACCGCCAACTTTTGGGCTACTCTTTTACCAACGAATAGTGGGATTGACCGTCACATTATAACGCCCCCATGGCTGAAAGGGCGAGCATGTTTGGTGTGACGGGGATTCGAACCCGCGGCCCCTCAGATTGAGAGTCGAGCGCCCTAACCACCTGGCCGTGCCGGGCAATAGATAAAGATTAGCGACAAACATAAACCGATCAAAACCCACAATGGAATATACCACTCGTTTGTTTGTGGATTTGTTGGTTTGTCAAATCTTCCTACCTTTCACTAAAATTCGAAATATTTTTGTTTTATACTCCACAGAAATATTTTTGTGTCACACTCCACACCTTTATTGCTTTATGAATTGAAAAGAGAAATTAATTAAGGGAGAAAACAAACCGTTAAGACAGTTTGTGGTCACGTGCAGTTATTGTTGGTGTAAAAGTGAACCATTACAAATAATTTAGTCGAATCATTTACTCGCTAGTCGTGTTTTTCTTCCCATTTATATATATTGTTACGTCTC
>NW_013667464.1:200524-203921 GCF_000517525.1 Limulus polyphemus
ATTCACGAAGGATCGAGAAAGAAGTGGCGTGATACTAGTCACGTGACCTCGCTGACGCAACAATATAAACATTATTAGGCTTCGCTGTTTCGAGCGTGTTTTATATAAGTCAACTTATTCACCCGCTCGGATTATAATCGAAGTTATTTTCATCCAAGCATGTCAATATTTTGATTTCTTTAATGGATCATATGGACTCATGATAAAAGTTAAGAATATTTTATAGCTCTGCTTCAAAAAATAATCTGTAAAAGTAATTATTAAAGAATCTACTTTCTTGAATCCTTATTTGTGATAGGTAATAAAAGACATCGGTTTTGTTTTTGTAAGACATAACGTGGGTAAATTTGTATGTAAAACTATACACGGACTTTCATCTTCGTTCAAATACTTTTCTTTTACCTGCGAGCTTTCGACCATCTTACCGGAGCCTTCATTGGGTAAAAATGTACATTTATATCCGTACAAAATAATTATGGTGTAATTATGACATTTTATTGTTTTTTTTAGGCAAGGGTGTTACATACAGTTATTGGTGTGAAAGACAATAAAAAAAAGACATATTATGCAGCTTGAATAGTACGTAATTTGATTAATAAACTGAATTCGTGGATTATAATGGAATATATGAAAGCTAAACGAAATGACGAATTAGAAATATTTAAAAACTGGAATCAAGAACTTCGATGGTTTATTCAAGATCAAAATGTCGGGAAACTTTCGTCTTTTTTACAAACTTTTTAAATGTTTTATATTGTGTATTGAATGAGTAAATTATATAGAAACTCGATTTTTAGCGTTATAAACCCTCTGACTTGCCGTTGAGCTACCGAGGGATAATCAGGAAAAAATATGCAGTTAATAAAGAAACTTGACGGATACAAAAAAAGTAGCATTTCTATTCGCTAGTTTTGAATGTGTTAGAAACACACACACACATATATACAAAACGTTGAGCAGACATAGTCATTGCTCATACTCGGAAGTTCTGACTGTTGGGAAGTGAGTGTGGAATATTGGACATCTATCTGCTGGCATAGGATATTTAGACATTTGTTATCTACCACGATATAAAGATCAATCAAATGCTATCTCTGAAACTCTTAGTCGGAGGTGGCCCAGCATGGCCAGGTGGTTAGGTCACTCGACTCGCAATCTGAGGGTCGCGGGTTCGAATCCCCGTCCCACCAAACATGCTCGCCCTTTTAGCCGTAGGGGCGTTATAATGTGACGGTCAATTTATTTGTTGGTAAAAGAGTAGCCCAAGAGTTGGCGGTGGGTGGTGATGACTAGCTGCCTTCCCTCTAGTCTTACACTGCTAAATTAGGGACGGCTAGCGCAGATGGCCCTCGTGTAGCTTTGTGCGAAATTCAAAACAAACAGTCGGAGGTAAAAATGTGTCAATAGAATTTAGCGCACAACGATGTTACCCCAGAAACGTTGTTTTCCTGATGCGTTTCGCATAAATTTGCATTATGCTTTTTTAAATCATAAATATTTTGCTTTAGTACAGAGTGAGTCATAAAAGTATGCAAGTATAGGCATGCAGATGAACCTTTATATCATGACATCAAGTAACGTAATAAATAACCCTCTATATCCCTAAACACCAAATGTCAGGAAAGTTTTCGATATTCCACACCTACTTTACAATAACAAGAAAAGTAAAAATTTTGACTCGCCCTGTATACCAATGGTATATTATAATATTGGATAACCAAGTAGAATCGGCTCTTTGACAAATAACAACATATACTCTGTAAATTGAGAACTAACAGCTTCGACTACATTTCATAATGAAAAATACAATATTTACCTTTCCTTCTGGAGATCTGTTCGGATCATTCACATCGTCAGATGGTTTGGGCACGTGCGCACGACAGTATACATTGCCGTTAGTGGTGAAAAAACTTTGTAACGTCAACTTTGTGTTGCAGTGACTACACCTAAAACAGCTGTGATGGAAGGTTGCCCCCCGGTTGGGTTCAATGTTTTCGGTAGGATAAACCGTTTCCCCACACCTCTGGCAGTATTTATTTCTTTGTGGAGTTGCAATCCGTCTTGTTCTTCGTGCTCTAGCATCATTTGCAACTTTATGGACGATTCTACCATTTTCGACCTCACTCTCCATTTGCTCAACTAATGACGTAATGTTGTTTGTCACACAGCTTTCGGTCTTATTCTCGGTGCTAATTTCTATTGAATTTAAATTCTGCCGTACAGAAGTACTCTTTCTACTATGGGTTGGTTCGATTGAAAAGTTTACAAATACCTCGTTGTATTCGTTAGGCTTTTGCTCTTGGTCTCTAGTGACCTGCTGAAGTCTTTCAATGTTCCACGGCATGACGGTCAGTGTCGGTGTTGAAAGAAGACGTCGATGTTCAGTTCGTATTTTCTCCAACCTTTCCGTTAACTGGTGCCAACTCGCCTCGTATATGCGTGTATATTCCACTATTCCCGGTTTCCAAGTGCGCCCGTGGTCACGGCCTCTGCCCCACGCTTCATCCACGAGATTCTGTGAATAAAGTGTTCTGGTCACTGGTGTATGACCACTCCGCACTGGGGTTGCTCCAAGTGCCAACACTTTCATTGTAGAAGCAACGAAATAGACAGTCTGATTGTCTCGAGCGAAATCGTTACTTCCAGACTGTTTCGTCAGTAAGATACCAGTTTCACAAACCGTGATTTACCTACAATCAAGTTGTACACGAGAAACAATGAAATGTACAAGTCTATTTTATCTTTCGTCGGAAACGACTGACAATAAATAATAAGTAGTGAGAATGGGAAGTAATGATCCAGCTACTGGTACAAAGGACAGAGCACAGAACGGCACTGATTACATAAAAAAAAACATTACGTTCGATAAATAAGCACATTATCAGATCGGTAAACCCACACGTAAATTTTCTCAAATCACGTGTAACTACATCAGAGGCTTGAGAACCCCCTGGCGACCACAACAACAACATTCCCCTCTCTAGAGCCGAATTCACAAAAACTTCACTCCAACAAACATTACATCTTTATATTTATAATTTAGGTCATATGATACAATTACGCAAGTAAACTCATTTTCGAAAGCATGAGACGCGAGGGTAAGGCTTGAATGTTCCCCTCTCCTATTTTAGATAAAGAAATCCCTCAGGCCTGAACTAACGACCTTCACTGCACACAACATCATCGCATTATGTGGTTAGCAGTAATTGTCGATAAAATTTTAAGACCTTTTTTTTTGTATATTTGCAAGTCATTACCTGAATGTTTGTTTGAATCTCGCGCGAAGCTACACGAGGGCTATCTGCGCTAGCCGTCCCTAATTTAGCAGTGTAAGACTAGAGGGAAGGTAGCTAGTCATCACCACCCACCGCCAACTCTTGGGCTATTCTTTTACCAA
>NW_013667464.1:204762-232574 GCF_000517525.1 Limulus polyphemus
TTGGTAAAAGAATAGCCCAAGAGTTGGCGGTGGGTGGTGATGACTAGCTACCTTCCCTCTAGTCTTACACTGCTAAATTAGGGACGGCTAGCGCAGATAGCCCTCGTGTAGCTTTGCGCGAAATACAAAACAAACAAATAAACCGACGTAGTCTATAAATATCCAATCAGTGTCGAGTTCCTGACGAAGGAGATAAAATGTATATTTTTGTCACACCAGGAATGAACGTTTTTGACCCACAGAATCAACTGGGTTTCCCACACAATCAGGAAGTCCTGAGATTTCGATCCAGAAATTAGTAAAGCTTTGATTTCACAACTCTAACGATCTCGTGAGTTTCTTTTAAAGCAATGTTATATTTTGAATTAAGTGACTTAGGTTGAAAAAACTCGTCACACTGTTTATCTTGGCAGGAATTTGAAGGACGTTTTAATTACACATACAGAACCACAGATATAAAACTACTTGTTATTTAAATGTACAAAGTCTGTCAGAATGGACTTTTTATCAGGTTACCATTTCTGATCAATATATTAAGGTGGAAAAGTTTGTTTGTTTTGAATTTCGCTCAAAGCTACACGAGGGCTATCTGCGCTAGCCGTCCCTAATTTAGCAGTGTAAGCTAGTCATCACCACCCACCGCCAACTCTTGGGCTAATCTTTTACCAACGAATAGTGGGATTGACCGTCACATTATAACGCCCCCACGGCTGAAAGGGCGAGAATGTTTGGTGTGACGGGGATTCGAACCCGCAATCCTCAGATTGCGAGTCGAGCACCCTAACCACCTAAGCATGTGGAAAAGGCAATGGAAAATAAATAAGGTATATTTTCAAGTCCATAAACTTTCGAAAAATAAAAAATTTGAAAAGGTAAATTTTTATATTTGAGTATTGATAAATTTAATATACAATATAGAATGGAGTGTTATAAGAAAGTTATGCCCGATACCGAAACTACTTGACTCGTGTTTTCTTTTTTATTATTAATATATATCTATTATTGTGCTTATAAACGTTGTTTATATCTTTTTTTATGAGATAATCAACACAACATAAGTTAAAGTTCTCAGTTCTGAAGATGTTCCTTTGTTGCAAAGCTACTCCTGGGCTAGCCGTCCTTAATTGGGCCCGAAATGGCTAGGTGGTTAGGGCGTTTAACTCGCGATCTGAGGGTCACGGGTTCGAATTCCCGTCCCATCAAACTTACTCACCCTTTCAACTGTGGGGGCGTTATAATGTGACATTCAATCCCACTATTCGTTGGTAAAAGAGTAGCCCAAGAGTTGACGGTGACTAGTCTTTCACTGCTAAATTAGGGACGGCTAGCGTATATAGCCCTCATGTAGCTGTGCGCGAAATTCGGAACTAACTAACTAGCCATCCCTAATTTTGAAGTGATAGCCTAGGTTGAAGGCAGCTAATGAACACCACCCGCCGCCAACTCTTGGACTATTCTAATCGAGTGCGTAGTAAAGTTGGGTGAAACCGTTTTTGTTTTTTTTTTCTGGCCAAAGAATATGTTTGCTGTTTGTCATTTAGTTTAGTTGGGTTTTTCTGCTATAATCCGTTTTCTAGCGATGAAAACCTTATTTGTAAAAGTAACAGAAAATGATCCTTGAAGGTTCTCTCAATAAGGACTTTTAATTTCAAAAATCTCGATATTTTAGACAAATATCCATGACGAACTTCGAAGTTTTAAAGTGTATGCATGTGTATATATTGAAAATAAATTTTCATACAAAACTCTTACACTACACTCTCAGTATTTTATACTCTTAATATTTTACTAATACACTTTATTCCAGAAGAGCCAGCTAGTGGCAAAGAATGCATCACGATGATCGAATTAAGTTATTGATATATTTGACGTGCAATCACGAAGGTGGTGGTCTTATTCAAAACGTTTATTAGTTGCTAAGCGTAAAGCTACATAATGGGCTATCTGTGCCGTGCCCAACGCGAGTATCGAAACCCAACTGTTAGCGTTATAAGCCCTCAGACTGGCTGCTGAGCCTCCGGGCTATTCAGATAAAACCGTTGGTATGGTTTGTTTGAAGTTAAGCACAAAGCTACACGATGGGCCATCTGTGCTCTGCCCGCCACGGGTATCGAAACCCGGTTTGTAGCGTTGTAAGTCCACAGACATACCGCTGTGCCACTGGGGGCCACGTTGGTATGGAAAGTAAATTAATGACCACTAATCATTCATAAAATTAAAGTGTCAGAAAGTATAATATTTTACGTGTATGAAGTACAGAAAACCGGGCGTGGTGTACTGGTTAGTGTGCTGGACTGTGAAACTGAGGGTCCATGATTCGTTGTCACATTCCCGAAAATACGCGTATAATATTTTACGTGTATGAAGTACAGAAAACCGGGCGTGGTGTACTGGTTAGTGTGCTGGACTGTGAAACTGAGGGTCCATGATTCGTTGTCACATTACCGAAAATACGCGCTTCGCACTTTAAGGTTATGCGTACGTTATAAAAGCTACATACAGGTTACCTACGCTAGCCGTTCCTAATTGTGAAGTAATGAATTGTAGAGAAGGCATCTAGTCAACAGCACTCGCCGCCAACTCTTGGGCTAATTTAATTCAATAGCGGGATTTCACTGTCGCTGTTATAAAGCACACTGCGGACGACTTAACCACACCTGGCCGGCCCTTCAACGATTGCTTTTCGATCATTACATCTTACTCCAATTTTACTTAACCTCGGGCATGGAAGGCCGTTTAGTTTCCCCGAGACACATAAACGTAGGCCAATACCCTCGCCTATTATTGGCTTGTCCTTCTTCTTCTGGCGATATGTTCAACAACGACACTTTATTATGAAACCCAATCTTACACTTTTTTACCGCGATAAGATAGGGGCGCTGTTAGCCAATCACATGGTAGTAGTTTCAAGCTAAGAACAGCGTGTATACAAAATATTTATTATTTAATAAGCGAGATAAAGTTGAAAACGTTTGAAGGATTCTATGACAGCGAACAAGATACTAGATATACTTCTAATGTAAGAAAAGACCATTTTCATTACAAATATTATACAAATATAGCTTACACAACGCTTACATCAATTTTATCACCTAAGTGAAAGTGGAGCAACAACTCCTTATGTTGGATTATATTATAAAATGTTTATCATAAATAGGCTAGAAAAAGAGAAGTATCTGATTAGGCCACGCATAGCGGTGGAGATCATTTACCTATGAGATAAATATCGCCTCTATACGCGAGTTTGAAAACTAAAAGGTAATTATAAACATTCGGAGCAGATACACGTGTCCGAACCCACATCTAAAATTATCAATTAGCATTTTGCAGTTAGTTGTGGGAAGGTTTCTCCTGATCAAATACGAAAGCAAGAAATGAGAGCTAAAATATATAAAATAAAACAGGTAACTATAGACGGGCAACTTATGGTGATACTGATAGGTAAACTTGCCTCGGCGTCCCCCATAATAGCTACTCTATGAACAACAGAACGGGATCTATGATGTATAGGTTATTGACTTCTACTAGAACTAACTCTGATAGATGGTGTGCCTCTAATAGTGCGAGTCCTAACCTTTCTTACTACGGTTCATTTTACTTTTCCAATACTGTATATATCTGATCATTCACTATTACATCTTGCTGCTCTGGGAAACTGAAAATTTTTACATTTGTCGTTTGCTTATAAATTCTTAACTCGTGGGAACCCCAGATTCAATCTATTAAAGCAGCTGATTTCTGTAGAAATCTCGCCCTAGATTTTTAAAGCTCATGCGAGATGATGCACTTCGCAACTCAACGTTTCGAAAATCACCGGTTAAATTAGGATGGAACGGTCCGTAACGGCGTTTCGCTTCTCGAAGATTCGAGTCATTAGCGTTATTGGTCTTCTGGTTTGGTTTGTTTGTTTTGAATTTAGCGCAAAGCTACGTGAGGGCTATCTGCGCTAGCCGTCCTTAATTTAGCAGTGAACGATTATAGGGAAGGCAGCTAGTCATCACCACCCACCGCCAACTCTTGGGCTACTATTTTATCAACGAATAGTGGGATTGACTGTGACATTATAACACCCCCACGGCTGAAAGGGCAAGCATGTTTGATGGGACGGAAATTCGAACCCGCGACCCTCAGATTGGTTGGTCTTCTGATGTACAGTGTACAAGATAGTACCATTTAACATTTGAATATGTTCTCAGGGAGTGTAAGTCGTTTTTTTTTAACCATACTGCTACAATAAAGTGAAGCACAAAAGGGAGTTATACCTCTTTTAAAACCCTAATTTAAACATCGTAAAAAAAGTTTCCAGATCAAAATTTACAGAGAAAAAATGTTTTTAAACTTTGGTGACCACAGGACAAAGATTCCCTCCAAAGAACTGTTTTAAACTTTGGTGACCACAGGACAAAGATTCCCTCCAAAGAGTACCCAAAGTTGATGAGCACTTTCCAGTTTCTATCGGTGTTCTTTGATTGTCCGATACCTAAGTATTTGTCCCCCCCCCGGAAAGACAGTGGTAAGGCTAAGGATTTACAATGATAAAATTCGGTGTTAGATTCCCCGCAGCGGACAGAGCAGATAGCCCAATGTGGCTTCGCTTAAAAAAAACAAATAAACCAAAGTTATTATGACATTCCACAATCACATCATATTCACCAGTAGAGAAAGCCTAATACGTAAATGTCATATATTCTAGGTCGCGCTATTTTACACTTAATACAATCTTGAGAAATTAAGAATTATTACTTTTTATGTTATTATTAATGTTATAATTTTAAATAATAATCTGTCATTTTTCCCTGTTTCAAGTATGTCTAATTTAAAGACAAATGAATTTAGGTCTTGCAAACAATTTTTATACACAACATATAACTGTATATCAGCAATATATGTGAAGAGTGTTATTGAATATGTGAATTTTATATCATTTGCACTACACTTTATTATCAACAAGTTTTATATATTAATTTAGTAACATCTTGATATTACTCGTGCTGCCATCTTTTGAAGTGAAATCCAAATAAGGTAGTAGTCTAGGAAGTGAGGAAAAATAAGACTTTGCTGCGATATGCTTCTGTTGGACTTGTTGAATAAAGGTTGAGCTGTAATGCTGAAAAAAAAAAAACGATGAAAGGTATATTTATAATTTAAATCTTGCTGAGTAAAAAGAATGTACTAAGTAAGATTTTAGGCAATCTACATTTTGAAATCAATAATAATTCAAAAATAATAAGTTGTTTCAACACATCTACTATCAATGTGCTTTGATAGGAACAGAACAAAAAAGCGGATAGAAAAGAAAGGATTGTAACAGCTAAAGTACACATTATGCTGTTATCATAAGTTACTCACTGTTCACAGAGACTTTTACAGAAAATTCACATTTTCTGCGGCTATCCTATTACATTTTTGTATCCTTTCAGGTTCTGTTTTCTCGCTTATGTAGTTTTTTTTTGAGTTAAAATATTTATGTTCATTTAATTTGAGTCCATTCATGTTCGTGAGTCAACCTTAGTTTGGCAGGTCCTTGTCAGTGTGATATTTTTAGGTCAAACTGATTTTTTTAAAGCAATGGGATAGGTCAATTGAATAATAAGAAATTGAACAATATATATATATTACAGAGCAGTGCTGAATTTCTGTGACTTTGACTGAATCTGTGAGAATGAAATAAAGAGACTGGGCATAATATAACACACAATGAACACTGCTGTCGGCATCCTTGAAAAACGTACAGCATTATAGCCACTCCTCCCATGGGCAGACCAGGTGATACCTCATTCTGTTTATTTTAATACATTAATACAAGTTGCATGTATGTGTGTGTGTGTATATATATTTACATGTTTTGTGCTAATCAGTAATAATGTACATTGGTACAGATGTGTGTGCTTGTTCTTTAGTATCACAAGTGTTTAAAAACTAGAGTGCTACCAGAAGAAAATATTTGAAAATTTGTAACATCAACTACTGAACGATACAAAAGAACACAATTTCCATATTACTCCAGTGTACAATAAAAATGTTAACCAATTTAACCCAGGTTTGGGTTATTTAATCTTAGACCTCCTGATGCAGTATCCCTTAAAACTTCCTTGTGCCATTACAAAGAATTGTTGGTTGTATTGTAAAGAAGGGCACGCCTGCCTCTTGGTTGTTAAACACGATCGAAGCTTATGAAAAAGTGACTAATTGGTTGTTTAATATAAAGATGAGAAGTACTTTTTGAGCAAGTCTATTTTACTCTTACTTTCAAGTTAAAAAATACTGTTGCAGCTGAACAGCTGTACAATGGTGGTAAATATGAATACAAATATTTTCCAAAGAAACTAATGATTTTTTGCTCCTCAAATTTTCTCTCTCTTTTCATCTACAAAATTAGCTCTGCCAAAGGATTTTGGTGAAATTATGAAAAAATAACAATCAACACCAGTAAAGAACCTTATATGTAACTATCTACCTTGAACTAATCATAAAGTGGAATACCTGAGAAACGCTGTTTAATGCACAGTGATTTCTGGCTTCCTGCCTGTTCATGAGAATACAGTTCCAGGGGGTCCACTCATATTCTTTGTTCCACCGTAGGAACACCAAGTCAAAAAGGTTGGTGCTGCCACTTAATGCACTTTTTCCTTTCCAGATCTTTTCCACCAGATAACGAATTTCTCCTTCCTAAAAGAACCAAACTTATCATCACCTTTTACAAATTTAATGCTCACTGTATCAGAAAGAATCTGAACAGTTATTGCACTCTTAGTATCTCTTAAATGAAGCATTAACTGGTATCTGTTATGCAGTAGCTAGAAAATAAACAGTCAAATTAAACCTAAATGTAAACTAAAGTTACTTACTACAGCACATATATAACTATTTTAACTGTAAGAAGCTTTCAACTGTGGTTATGTCGGTTTCAACCGTTTCAGTCACATCGTCATAATGAAAGAAACAGTTTTCAAGCTTTCATTAAGATATATATATATATAGACCCTTCTCAATTTTATAAACAGCATCAACACTTGACATCATTATTGCACATGTACACGTCAGCTGCAGTTTGCAAAGTCTTGAGTTTTATCGTCATTTTTAAAGTTGGTTGTTTTAACAAGAATCTATTTATTATACTGGAAAGAGGGATTTAATATATTAGATATTAATCAAACAAGTTAATATTATGAGAAATGTAGTACAGACCTATGGCTGATAGTGGAGGAATACGAAATGGTAGGTGTGATCTTCCTTATGACCATGGTATAAGTGTAGTATATCAAGGTAAAACAGAGTAACTCTTGATCTACACTAGATAGATCCACTTGATAACTGGAGACTCAATCAAGATATTGACTACAAAGTAATTTTGAAACTCTTACCAACTGAATCCATGTTGAATGAAATAAAAAGACTGGAAACAAAGTAATACACAAAATGCACAATCTTTATTACATCATGTGACAAAAACATAGTGTGTGTATACCTGCTTGAATGTTCAAAACATGTTGGAACATCACATTACACTTGCTCTCTCTTCAGTCTATTGTGGTGAGATCTTGTATCAAATCATTTAGAACTGAGACCAAGTTTCAGACTATACTGTATCATCAAAAATGAAATTTCAGACTATTTGAATGCTATGTTTCTTAGTTTCAAGAAACCTCACTTTTATCCAAAGTGACACATGCTATCCATATGTTACCCAAAGTGACACGTGCTATCCATGTCTTACCCAAAGTGACATGTGGTATCCATGTCGTACCCAAAGTGACACGTGGTATCCATGTTGTACCAAAAGTGACACATGTTACCCATGTCTTACATAATGTGTTGTATTATGCAACA
Organism: Limulus polyphemus; assembly: GCF_000517525.1. Lineage (NCBI taxonomy): Eukaryota > Metazoa > Arthropoda > Merostomata > Xiphosura > Limulidae > Limulus > Limulus polyphemus. The sequence goes on from NW_013667464.1 coordinate 212,593, forward strand.
TTCTCCCCAGGCAGTAACAGGTATTATCTATTTTTGAAAACAACAGAGAAACAACTCAAAACAAGATCAACTTAATGGTCTTCTTGACCATGTGTTATGTGAAACCTTCACAAATTCAGAATAAATGAATTCAGGAAAAACATTATAATAGTGCTAGAAGAGAGAAACACATGGTATATTAAAATACCACATCAGTATTACTATCCGTAACAGCAGTAGGCCTAGAAGTACTAATACTAATGCTGACAGTAGCAGCACCAGGCATAGTGATAATGGTACTAATACAATAGGCCTTGTAGTACTAGTACTACTGAACAACAAGGAATAAAACTATGGAGCATTCCTCTAATTTAAATGATGCTGATAAAAAAAGAAAGGTGGAAATGTTAAAAATTGGTAAGATAACATTGTCTGACCCTTATACTACATTTAGGATGGATAGGAAAACAATTTCCCCAAAAAAAGTATCCATATCTCCAGTTTGGATAGATTTATTATCATTTAATCAATACCAATGGAAACTATATGACCTTATCATATTATTAGGAAAAAATGCTTTATTACAAACTTAGTCACAGTCTTATACTTATAAAGAAATATAAATGATTCATAACACTAGACAGCTTTGATCACAGAAAATGCTAGTATATGTAATAATAAGACACTTGCCTGATCATCACAGGCAGATATGAAGAAACTAAGTATTTTTTCACATCTCAATATTTCTAACAATTGTGTTAAACTTTAACTTGATGATAACTAAGCAACCCGGTATTGCTTAATTACAGTATTTCACCCGAATGAGACTGTAAAAGATGACTGTTTTAGAACAATATAAACAGATGATTTGTCAAATTAGCAAAAAACAGCATGACTGCACTTATGCTAAATAAACAGTTACAATGTTTATAAAGATTCAGATTCAGCTTTATTAAAGTTAAGGTCGAGCACACTTTTACCATGCATGGTAATAGCTACCAATACATTACATAGCATCCAGATACAAAAACATGAAATAAGAAACACAAGAACAATAACAGTAGAGAATACATAAATTTCTCTTAAAGGATTGTTAGCTTGTGTTCAATCTGAAGTTAAGATTTCTACCAAACCTATAAAACACTTGTTAAAACAACCAATTTGTTATTATATTCTATTAATCTATTTTACTTTTGAATGCAAACTAAAGAAAAAACAAAAGTTAAATCTACATATAAAGAAAACAAAAAAAAACAATACTTTCATCAGTTTCTTATGACATTATTATATGACTGAATATAAGTTTTTGATTATAATTTTCTGCTTAATATTAAAATTTAATTACGAGTATGTATCCAAAGAAATGTTTCATAAATACAAGTTCAATTTTGTAAAAGTTATAGTTCAACTTAGACCCAGAAGTTAACACTATATTGTTAAGTATATTATTAAGTTACTACGTTTGAGACAATGATTACTGCTAGTCTTCACTGCACTGATCCACAGCCTTTGTTTTATAGTAACCCTGTAAAAAGACAATCATTGTTGTTGTTTTATGTTGACTTGTGTAACTTATCACACAGAAATTGATAGACATCTTGTAGAATGACCACTGTATTTTGTCTACCATGGCTACAAGTGATGATGTACATGTGATTATGACATCTCTTGAGAAGGGTCTATATGTTGGTATTCAATGTATTTTCTAAGATATGTATAAGACAGATGTGAAAATTCTAAACTAATCGAAAACATGTGTAACATAGTAATCATTTATATGATTGGAATATGGGTTTCTTGAAACTTTGTTTTTAAATCTTTCGTGGATAATTTGTTTTGATCTCAAAGAAAATGCTGGATTAAAACAATTAATAGGATAACAACTATATCTTGTGGTTTGTTTTCCCCACAAACTTGCGCTTGTTTCCATAAGCTTACATTTAGAAGGAACACAAGTCCAGTAGTGCTACCAGACTGTCTCTCCTTATCCCACACCTCCTTCAACATCTGAAGAAAGACTCTTCCCTCTCGTCTTCTCCATCCTTCATTTTCAAGGTCACGACATCGTGTACATTTCCAAGTAAGAATCTGTCTGGCAACATCTCCAGACCCTTCGTTAGGGATCAGGTAATGAGTGTCGCAGTAACGACAGTGGGCTAATCTTTGTGGAACATTTGCTGGAGCTGAAGAAAGCTTTAGAAAATACATTGACTTGATTATTAATACCTCTAGGAAAGTACTCACTTCATAGAAACATTTAATTTAGTTTTATGTTTTTAGAAAACTTTAATTAGTCTAAGTAATTAGGTTGAAGTAACTAAAGCAAGATACAAGCTTAGCACTTTATCACTATCAATTCTACCATCAGGAGGATCACAACATTAGAAATATAGACTGGAAAATTACATAACTCAAGAAAACAATGAAGTAACTGATCTACATAACAATGTACAGTTTACAAAGGATTTGTAAATGCTCAAATTAAAAGTTATTAGATTGTATAGCTAAATATGTATATTTACAGAAGCATCATTTCACAAAAGGGAGGGAGAAGCTGACCCTGATGTCCTTTCCAAATGATGCTTAGTTACAAATACCAATATACAACACCACTGTAAAAACTAATTGGAAATGCAAACAGCCTATTTTTATTTTGTTAGTTGAAATGAAAAGTAATACAAATTAAGATAACAATGAAACAAAACACTTATGCCATAAGTTCAAGCAAAACATGAAACATAATTCAGACCAACTATACAAAAACAGTGATGTTCAGATACAGAAATGATACAAAAAAGGATCCTTTTCAAATACTGTGTTACAAAGAAAGACATGTTACAAAACTAATGTTTATTTCTTTGAGAAATACTGAAGCAAGATATCTTTTTAATTAGTGATCTTTAATTTAAGAAAGGCCTTATATTACTTTATTTTTGTTTTCTCTGACACTCAAAATTTCTTTCTACTATGAGCATTTAGTAAACAGAAGCTGAATTATTAATTTACCTTCTTGTCATGAAACACGTGGAAGGCTTATCAAAATTTTATCTAAATTTGATTAGATGTGCATTTTTGAATGACACAACTACAAGGTTAAAAGTTGCATCCTATAACAAAGAATTTTTTTACCATTTGTTTTTTTAAAGATATCAGTAAGAAAATAGTGCATGCTTTTTAAGTTTTTCATTGGTCAAAGAATAATATTTCTTTTTCATTAACTACAGTGATAGACACTTGTTGAGTGAGAACACCATACTTTAATGTCCTTTTTAAACAGTTTCTGATGACTGATTTAAGTTGATGATCTTGCACGAAGTTTATGGCTTTGGTTATTTTTTCTATATGTAGACTGTAGAAACACAAATCTATCCTCTTGAAGATTTAATAACCAATCATATACCTTACTGTATGTTGGTATATCATGAATATATATATATACTTCATTTACTTTAACATTAGATTTAACCTTGGTGTTTTTTGTTTCTGCACGTTACATGTAGTTTTTTAATAACATATTTTTTCATTTACCTTTTCTGACATCAAAAACTGAATATTTTATACTATCTATACACATCAAATGGTCTCCCTGTCACTAAGGGATGAAAATTCTTCTTAAACTTTGAGTCTAAGATTGAATTAGTTAAGAAGATATTCCTGATAAATATTGCACATTTTCTTTAGCAATGTCACAAACTTTGACACTAATATGTTAATACTTTAAAAAGTTTAATGAGCTGTTGTAATTATTTTCAATCATGTATATTTACCACCTAATGAGTACTTTTGAAATTGATACTTCAGTGATCTCAACCAGGAAATATAACATCTAATTTAAAGTCCAATAAACACTGAACTAATTGACTTCAAAACTAGAGATACAATAACTTTTATACTATTCATCAGTGCTATTTAAGAGGGGAAGGAGATTAAAATTGGACAAGTTTGGTTAAAAAAGTAGTAACAGAAAACATATTAGATTGTTACATAGTTTTGGAACTCTTCAAAACACGACAGGATAATCATACTTTTTGCAGTAATGCCACTTCAGGGTTGAAGGCTGGTTGTCTTGCATATTGCCAGAACAAATCCATGATGCACTGTCTCAAGCCTGTCAAGTATTTTTTATCCGTGCCTCGAACAAGGAGATCAAGCTCTCTGTCCACCAAGGTTGTCAACTCCCGAGTTAACTGACAGTCTTGTTCCTGTTGGAATAAAAAATAATATTAATATTAAAGTTCTGAATCAAATTAATGAGCTTTATATTCAACAATTCTGAATCACCAACAGCTGGGTAACGTTTTTGGATCCATCAACACAAAGTGTTGTCAGATGTAATAGGAGCTTAACATAATTATTCTGCAGTAAACAGATACTTCACTTAAAGTGTTACTGTATGTAAAGCTAAAAACAGCTACAAATAAAACACCCAGGTGCTTGTTTGTCTTTCTAAACAGCACAAGAAAACAAATATCACTTTAAAGTTTGGGGTGTCTCTGTAAACAGCACATGGAAGCAGCTCTAACTTAAGAACCTGGTGAGGTGTTCTGTATCTAATAAACAGCACTAGAAAATGCTATTACTTGAAAATCCAGTGACCATGTTTGTTTAGGACAAATAAACAAAATAAGAAATACACCCTGAATAAATACATTTTTGGAGCATTCAAAATTATTAAAACATGAAGAAACACCAAAAAAAAACCAAAGAAAACATAAATGAAAAGAGTTTAGAGAAAACGTGGTCCTAGATTTGATATCTTTCCTTTGAGCACAGATAAAAAACTATGTGAAGTGTAGCAGTTTAGGGTTGTCTGTTAAGACATTTATGATGTAAATAACTCTTGAAATCAATAAAAAAAAAGACTTTTAACAATGCAGATTATTATTACAATGGAAATTCAGAAATTGAAGAATTCACTTACTAATTTAATAAATTTGTAAATTAAAATGAGCAAAATACACCATAAATGTACTTTCACATACCTATAGGGACTGTATATTGCACAGTAATTACTGCATACTATTAGTTAACTTTGCTACCAACCAAACTCCACTTAATGGTAGTGAGACTTGAAGTATTCTTTAAACACATTTGATGCTCTATAACCATAAGGTAGTGATTCTTTTTAGATCAAGCTGAGAAACATGATTGAATGTAACTCTATTGAAGTAAAATTTAAAAAAAAACCTGGGCTTTAGCTAAGATAATCTTGAGTCACTTGTCAGGATTTATCTCTTTTTTTTTTCAAATTGAACAGAGTCAATCCAGTAATATTTAATGTAAAAATATTTTATGTATTAATAAAAGATCTAAAAATAATATAATTAAAACAGTAAGAAAAATACTGTTGATAGCATTCTTTTTTTTGCCTTATTGTTTCTTCTAGCTGAAGCTCATGAAGCAAATTTAAAAATGCGCATGCAATGTTTGTGACAGGTAGAGTACTGATGAGAATGTAATGACAAATGTAAACTTTATGGACTTTAAACTACATGTATATTTTTTTCATAATGGGCAGTTGTAATTTCATAACATAGATGACATCACTTAATGTCATTTCAATATTGTGATAGTATGATTTGTTAAAAAGTGCCTTACTAGCAATACCCTTTAGCTTGTTGGAAGAGCACTTACTTAGTGTGCAAAATCTCGGTCCTGGATTCAATACCACTTGTGGATAATTAAAAAAAACTGGATTATTATAACATAACTGGCAACCTAACCATAAGCCTATTAGTAAGACATCAATGGTGAGAAATATGTTGAAAGTTTGATGGGAGATGGTCTGCAAAGTAATTTAACAAAGTTTAACATTTTGTTAAATAGCCAGCATGGTTTCATTAGAAGAAAATCGTGCCTTACAAATCTTCTGACATTTTTTGAAGAGATTACTGCGTATGTAGATGAGTGGAAGGGTGTATATTTGGTGTATCTGGATTTTCAGAAAGCATTTAATTAACAAGGTGCAACATAAGAGACTTGTTAAAAAAAGAATTTCTGGAGATAATTTTGCACCATTGGATAAAAAGTTGACTAGCTGGAAGGAAGTACGAAGTTATACATGAAGTTTTGTTAAGCTGGATTAATGTCATGAGTGAGGTACATCAGGGCTCAGTATTAGGGCCTTTGCTCTTTTCAGTTTACATCAATGATATAGATGAAGGAATCGTCAATAGATTAATTCAATTTGCTAATGACCTGAACCACATCTCATTCAAAGCTTTCACAAGTTCCTGTATATAGAAACTTTTAAAAATCTTTGCTTGTTTGTTTCTCAGAACTTATAAAAAAACATGAACAAATGTAACTTAAAGCTTAAAAAAGTATTAATGAAAAAAAAAAATAGTGCACTGACTTTAATGGTGTGTTTTAGAGATAAAAGAACGGCCATTCGTTCATCACGAGTTAGATGGTGCAAGCTAAGGTTGTAGTTCATATCACGTAGTTCTCCAGCTTTTAAAGTTCCTACTGTGTCTACTTCTACCACACCCTTCTTTCCAATCCAGCGTTTTGGGGCTGCTACCTGTAGAAATATAATATTTCTGTGATTAGTATACACTGTGTAACTCCTGTTTATATGGAATTATTCTTGTGAACTTTAATTGTTGAAATGAATTTTAGGCTTTCGAGCTTTCCAGCAAGATCTCTTATTCTTCAATTCACATTTTTAGTGTGTATATTTCACAATAGCTTATATTAGGTTAAAAAAACAATCTCTATGCCAGGTGGTTATGGTTCAGGTTTTGTTGTATAATGTAAAAGTTTTTAAAATATGGATAAATCAGACCTATGATAAAAAAAAAGAGCACCAATGATGCTATTAAGCTTGTGTTTACTACAAATAAACAACCAAATGTTAATTATCTAGCTCAAGTTTAATTTATAAATCAATATAAATAAGAATGCTATATTACATTAGCTATATTCATTAATGGATTAATTTTTAGTTCTGACGTCTGCAGGTAATTTTCTTAATGAGGTTAATGACTATTATATGACAGAGCAAGAAAGCCAAAAAACTGCTAACATGTGATAATGAACATAAAAAATATTAATGAGATGAACTTGCTTAAATGTTATTTAATCAAAATGGTATGTGTACATTTAAATGTAATAAACATTTACTGGAATCAATAAGGTATGAAAAAGAAATCATTACATACATGATATTTCACTATTTTTGAGTGTTACGTATTTTATATTTGTTTAAAGGTGGTTGCCTCAAAAAAATTACGTACATAAATTATTGTTTATTTTGTAAGTGATAACTGAAAATCATCTATTAATCTAATTACTGGTTCAACCGCAAATAAATTGCTTTATAACAAGTAGTTTGTTTTTAAATGTGTCAATCTACAGTCAAAGTCTAGTAAAGTGTCAGTGTGTCATTACTTTCTGAAGAAATTTTTGATTATTATGTTGTCGGTTGATGACATTAGCAGCCTGACGTTGGCAGTTAATTATAGCAATGTAGTCCATTTCCATGTCTGTCACATCACAAAGAGCTGCTTTCCTCTCAGCTCCAGACTTGGTTCTTTCTATGGTTTCCACTTGTTCATTACGCCATTCTATAAAATGTGGAGAACGAAGTGTATTTAGTTTCAAATCAGATAAGTATCATTAGGATAAAATACAACTTTTTTTTAAATTCTTGCTTTTAATAAGATGAAAAACCAATTATAAAAAAAAGGAAAGTTGCTGTCCAAAAATTGGAAAGGTTAGTTTGAAGAATTTAAAGAAACAATGATTATTAATCTTCACAAATCCAGTGGATGGACCTAAATGAGCAACTTTTTTAAAACAATAACATCAAATTATTTTTATTATAAAAGACAAATTGACAGCAATACTTATTTCTTGACCCAGACTAAGCTGTTTCAAAATTTGGAATGACTGACCAATCTGAGTGTTCTTGCCATAATACTTTGTAACTCAATTAAGCCAAGGGTAAAAACAGAAAACAATGTTAATATTAGCAACTGGGATTTGTCTGTTAAGTCTTGATATAGAAACAAAATTTAATATTAGTTGCTTATCTAAAATTATCATGTGACTCTCTATGAAATCACATATATACATATATTGTTGCATATCTGCTTGCTTCTTAATTTCTGGCAGAAATTCTTTCCGAGGAACTTCAGTGATACAAGTCCTTTCTTGATTAAACCAGTTTATTCTTTCTCGATACAACTTTTTTTGTAATATACTGAATTTCCACAGTCACTTTAAACTTAACAACCTTTATAACACACAATATATATCACAGTGATTCACACACTTTACTTATGGTGCCTACTCTTCACTTGACTCAGTTATCTATATCTTCAATTCAATCTCTTCAATCTATCTCTAGCTGGCTTTATTTGCCGGGCTTATATACTATGATAACGCCAAAGCCTGTTGGCATGCACCACCTTCCGCTAACCTCGCTGACCACATTTTATTCAGAAAGTCACGTCTGAGAGACGATCCACTATGTCATATGGGCCTTCCCATGGAGAAGACAATTTAGGAGACTTCCCTTTGGTCTTCCTGGCATTATACAACCACACCTTGTCTCCTGATTTCAGTATATCTCTAATCATAACATAGCTTCATTGAATCAGCAGACATTTTCAAGTTTGAATGCACTTGATGATGAATATCATCCATCCTTTCAGATAACACTTTCACGAACTCTGACACATTTTCAGGCAACTCTTCGTAAGGTGGGCATCCTGTTATCAGGTCCACTGGCAACTGAAGTTCCCGACCAAACATCAACTTTGCTGGAGTGTATCCAGTGGCTTCATGCTCTGCTGTTCTATAGGTCATCAATAACAGAGGGAGTAAGACATCCCAGTCATCTTGACAGCTATTAAAAAACTTTGCCAATTCCTGTCCAAGTGTCCAATTGTACTATTCTATCTCTTTGATTTATCTGCATATCTATTTCTTGCTGGCTTTATTTGCTGGGCTTATATACTAAAAAAGAGGGCATCTGGCAAACACTAGGACATTCGTGGGGTTCCTAGATAATTCATGATCCTTCGAGAAACTCCAGTGCACATGCTCCCAGCGTTGCGTGACTTCCGCTGTTGTAACAATATATATGCAAAAAATGGCAAGTGGACTTTACATTTTTTTCATACAAACAGAAAGTGAAGATCATGCTAATATATACATTAATTAACTTTAAACGCTCACTCCACTTGGCATATTCTGAAGCTTACTATGACACATCAAGTATCCAAATTATAACAAATTATCTTAATTACACAGAAGTCTCACTGCTGGCCTACATACAGCTGTATTTTTTGTAGTATTGTGAACTCTCATAGAATTTAAATTTTAGTAACGACTGTTACAGCAAATAAAATCTAGCTCATTCTCTAAACTGAAAGTGGATATGAAAGTTTGAGGTAAAAAATAATAGTAAAATTCTGAAAAACTAGTTCTTGATATAAAAACCAATGAATGATACAAATGTTATAAAAACCTTGATAATCCTGATTAGAGTAAACAGTTGTAAAAATTAAATATACACTGATGAAATAATTTCCTTATTCATTTTGGAGCTTTGTGATGTATATCTTACAATTCATTTGCAATTACAAATGAACCAATGAATCATCATTTTAGAATCTGATTATTTCATAATATTTTTACGATCTAGTGCAGAGAAGAGAAGTTCAAAATCTGTCTTCCTGCGAGGATTGAGCTTTCGACGATATTCATCCTCCAAAGCCTGATCTAACATCCTCTGATGCATCAACTTCTGGTCTTCCTCCCACTTTTTCTTTTTTTGTAAAGCTTCTCTCAACTCTCTCACAAAACGCCTTGCTATCCATCGACGCCAGTATTTTTGAATCAACACAACCTTTAAATTGAACAAAATGAAAAAGGAAAAATCTCATAAACATGCTTTAATGAAGAGTTAAGAACTAATAAATATGATTATATTCCATTGCATGTCTTGTTTTGGCCCCTTTTCATTCATTTTCATAAAAGATCAAGGCTCATTATACAATTGCTCTATTAAACTTTCAGATTATTCCTTCAATAATTGATATAAATTTTAATTACATTACATTAAAACAATGGTTAATCTATTTTTGGAGTTAATGTAAACAGATATGACACTGATAGTTTAGTTTAAGATAGTATTAAAATAATTTTAACAAACTTGAATAATTAGAATGTTAATCGTGTAAATTAACACTACTAACATGTATGTAGTATGATTTAAAATGATAACTTTTATTCATAAGAAGACTAAATTTTGTAATACAAAGAGCTGTTAGTATTTTTTTTTTGTATTATCAAACTATTAAAGCTTTAGGGTGAAATAAAACAAGGAAAGTTTTCTGTGCAGATGAAAAGAACAGGACATACCATGTGAAAGATGATTTTCACTTGTAAATAGGTACTTAATATTAAAATATTTTCAAAAGTAACTTCACTTATTTTATATTTTGTTGGATTCTACAGTGTGGTTTAATTGAGTGAGCTTTGGCCGTGTTTATTAAAGATCTGATTGGCTGAAAAGTCATTCCATAAAAGAAAAATGTGCTTTTCCTTCATAAAGGTAGAATCATTTAAGGCTATTATGTAAGTAAAAAAAAAACCTATATTTTTGCTTTAACTATCTTTACACTTAAAATCACATTCTCAAAGTTAATATTTTTCTTACCCGAAATGTATTTTGTATAGATACTCACCTCTCTGGACAACATGGAGCTATTTACCTCATGCCACTGCACGGAGGATTTCTGTGCACATCACAAGCTGTAAACAGAGCTCCCACAACTACACATATTAACGTGTACTACACCAACCTATGATATAATCATCATTAAAATATAGCACTCCACCAATACAAAGGAAACATATCCTTTGTGCACAGTAACATTCTCCATGAGCACTAGCATTGGAACAATGGATCATTCTTGACAAGATAAAAGAAATACATTGACAGGGGGGAGGAAAGGTGGAATATTGTGCAGAGAGGTGAATACCTATCTGAAATACATTTTCAATTAAGGAAAATATTAACTTCAAAAACACATACTCACCTCTCTTCACAACAAAGAGCTAGAATCCCACACTGCTAAAAAAGTTGAAGGTCCACTGTAGAAAAAAGAAATTACAATGATGAGCTCACTCATGGAATTTGTCACCTGCTAAGGGGGTAATCTAATGGGGCATCGCTCAATGGGAGATTGAATCATTCTCATGCACAAAATACTCTTTGCTCAATAAAGGTGATAGTTCATATGCTATTGTTAATAGAACATATTGCAGAGGTGGGCAGAATGTAAGATTTTTCAACCAGTAATTATCTCTCAGGCTGATCATGAGTGTGTAGTGTGGCTAGGGCAGTAAGTCAGGCCATACTGTATTGGAGAAATACTTAAATGAGATGCTTATTAAAATAATGAGGTACAGGGAGAAAATATCCCAGATCTGCATCCCCAAGGAAAATGCAAGACCCATATGGTTGGCCTAACCAATGGAAATAACTAAGTTTTTAGTGTAGTGGGGTGGCCTATAATAAACGTCCTAGCAACATCCCAGACCTAATTCACATTGAGAGGTGCATCCACTCAGTCTCATACCAGTGGGATTACACTTACCCCAGTGACTTGAGGAAAGCAAGGGTTCCCTCATTAAATTAATCTAGTCAAAGAAAAGGGGAAATTTGCATCAGGGGAGAATGCTGGAGAGGTTCTCAGACTAAACAGGAATCATGATATCTGCATAAGATCTCACACTGATAGACTGTGCAAAGAATGTCCACAGGTATACAAAGTAGGAAAACTGAGGAAACCCGAGAAACAACTCCAGAAAAAGTCACTTGTGAGACCCATGATGGCCAGCCTTCAGAGTCTGGTGATACTGGATGGTAATAAAAGGACTAGGAATAGGAAGGGAGATCCCATAAGGCTGTAGAGGATGAGAAACATAATGGAAGGGGGGGGGGGGATGGTCCAAAAATGCAGGAAATCAAAGTGAGAAGAGATGACTGCTGATGAGCTGCATCAGCTCAAGGTTTCAAACTATAAGAAATAACCCCAAAAACGTCATTACGAAGAAACGATGCAATGAAGAGTGAGGAAAACATAAGAAGGGAAGGCATCCCAACAAAGTAAACATCAGAAACAAAAAAACGAAGTTAACTGGGACACAACAGAAGAATAAGAAAATTGAGGGCATGCTGGAAAACACATATGTGCAAGGTTCCTCAGTAAAACTGACAGGGTTGTGATATAAGGCCTCTAAAAGTGAGTGAAACGTGGACAGATAGCAAATAATTTGAGTAATTAAGAGATGAAGATGAGTAGATGAAGACTGAATGAGAGAGAAAAAAAAAACGAAAAAGAGGAGGGTTCCTAAACTGAAAGAAGACTCAAGTGATAGAGGCTCTTAAAATAAGGTAGCCTCAGATTCAGCAGAAAACAACTGGAGAAAGTGAAAATGAAAGATACATACCCATATAAGCCAAGCAGTGAAAGAGAACGGTGAAATTACCTGATCCTCCTCGGGAAGAGGGAACTAGAAGCAAAAGCAGGCATGGAAGCAGCACTAGTGAAACTCAACAAAAGATGGCAGCAGGTTCAGCTGAAGTGACATAAGAAGGAGATTGGGAATTCCGGATCTGAGATTAGAATGGAACAAACCACCTGATGCACAATGTAATGGTGAGAGCTTCGTTCAAAGCTTCTGGTGTGCACAAAAATTTTCATAGCAATGGTGTAGGTTATAGCTCTTTGTTGTGCAGAGAGGCAATTGCACATTTCTGAATCTTTTTTTTATTAATTACTAAAGAAAGCTTTAATATTAAACTATCACTGTTTTTCAATTTCGGTTCATTTCAGTGTTAAACTGTTGGAAAGAATCATTAACTTAAATGGTGTAGAAAGAGACGTATCAAAATCCTCATGATAACTACATATCCTAGCTCTGGTTTCAAACTACGTGGTTTAACCACTAAATAAAGAAGGCACTTTTAATATATACTGCAACACAGTGTGAGATAGCGAATTCTACTTTTATTTTGTTATGGTTTTGTTTACTATTCCTTCTATCATTTAGTTCATCTATGAATCTTTAGTTATATTAAAGTGCTAGCTCATCTTATAGCCAGAACACCTTGATTTCTATGAATCTTTAGTTATATTAAAGTGCTAGCTCATCTTATAGCCAGAACACCTTGATTTCTATGAATCTTTAGTTATATTAAAGTGCTTGAAATCAAGGTGTTCTGGCTATAAGATGAGCTACTCGAAATCAAGGTGTTCTGGCTATAAGATGAGCTACTCGAAATCAAGGTGTTCTGGCTATAAGATGAGCTACTCGAAATCAAGGTGTTCTGGCTATAAGATGAGCTAGTATGTATGTATTATGAAACTGACACCAATTTCCCATAGCAGTGACATACAAATATTAATGTTGTGAAAGATTTTATATATATTTACAGTAATAGATACTCACATGAGATGTATACTTGTGGTTCAACCACTAAACAAAAACCCTTCCTTGATCTTAAATGAGTTAGTTCACATTTAACAGTTACAATTATTGCTTGATATTGTTATTAATCTTGAGAAATGGTTTAATTTTGGAACTTTGTGTTTTTTGGGGGATTAGGTTTTTTCTTCTTCTCATTCATTTTCCTAGTTTCTTTATTTATTGAAATAATAACATTGATATTTATGTTGTATTGTATATTAACATTTGTATCTAGTCCTGGACAGACACAGGTTTACTAACTGGTTTTTGTAAGTGATAAAATTTGTATTCTAGTTGTTTGAAAGTTTTATTTTGGATTTCTGTTGCTACATTTTAATATATATATATTTTTTTACCCTGGTTATAGCAGCATTTTGTTTTAGTTTGTTACAGTACTATTTCGTTAATAGCTAATGCTCTGACAACTGGTTAGTTTCCTATCAAATTTTATTTATCCTGAATGAAATTCACCCTTTAAAAAAAAATATACATGTACAGGTTGGGGAAAAAATGACTATACAGTTGTTTTATTTAGAATATAATTTGATTTTTAATTATTACTCTGAAATAAACAACATTTAACTTGGTTTCAATCATCTTGATAACTTTCTTTCTTTTTAGTACCAACTGCATAATACCAACTATACCAACCATAGAGTACTAACTGTATAGTAGTACCTTTTGCTCCACCCTATATATTAAGATACAACTTTTACTATAACAGTTTTAGAAAATGTGGATAAAAAGAAGTCTTACTTTGTCTAATAATTTTTGTTGAATCTCATCTATAGTGATATATGGTTTACGAGGTACCAGAATTTTGTCACTCTGTGAAGGTAGGTAAACATCAGATCTTTCTACCTGTGTGTAGACATCTTTATTTGTCTGCTGTTGTTGATGATTCAACTTTGTGGTCTGAGTATCTCTGAAGTTTTAACAATAATAATAATACATGAGATCAAACCAGTAGTATAAGACCAATACTTATACCTGCATTACAATAGTTGTTATTTTTTGTATTTTCATATCATAACTCAAGGTTCAATTGTAACATAGAGTCAGTATTTTTGAAATCATAAAACTATCAAATGCATGCTATATGCACTATTGAACTGGGCATTTCAGTTTCAATCAAATAAATGTAGGTTAAAGATGTATAATTTCAAATCACACTACATGAAACTCTGAAGAAAATAATTTATGTACTAGTTTACAATATATATATATATATATATATTAACCTGTTTCCCCAAAGTACTATTTTGTTCAAAAAATCGATTCTCATTAACCACCCAAAAACTGTGCAAGATACATATACATGCACATATGAATAGGTCTCCTATTTCTGTGATGTAAAAAAATTATGCTTATATAGTTATAGCATGGCTGCTTATGGTATTTAACGTTTTCTATATAGTTTACATTCTTTTGGTGAGACATCGGCATTTTTTGGCTTAAAATAGTCACATGTCCCCAGACCCCCATAGCATTAGCATGCTTTGTATATATTAACTTTTATCAAAGAAACGGTTTACAGTGAGAGATTTAAAATTATTTGTTTTTCATATTGAGGCAGCTGATCACTACAAAATCTGAAACTTAGTATTTTGAAACCACTGTTTAAACCTAAAACAAACATGGTTGAAATATAGCAAGAAACATATAGCTAATATCTTCACTAGGCCTGATCATTATCTGATTCAAGTACTGACAACATTTTCTGCTTTCATACAGTTATTTTAAATATTGTTTTGTACTTGTAGATAATAAATGACTGTATCAAACTGCAGTTGTTTTTAAAAGTCTTCACACTTATATGCAAAGGAAATTTTACAGTCATTTTATGTAGTTATCTTTCGAGCACAATAACTAGAAAGAAAGTAATAAACACATAACACCAAAAAAAGTATTGTTCTTAACTAGTTCCAGTGGACATCATTCATCAAGATAACCTCAATGGCAGTTACAGAAGTATCTGACTAAACCTTTTTTTACCAGTTATAATGGAAGTCAAGACTGTATTTTGAAGGACAAATATTTGTGATTCAATACTCAGTTGTTATCAAGTAGAGTATTATTTGAGTAAAACTATTAGAAGTTTTATTTACACGTGAAGTCAGTGACAACAAGTATATGTACGTTCTGGAAATGAGATTTGAATTTTTTCTGTTTTTTTTTTTATAAGTCAGCAACAATAAATTACCATAATTTATCAAGAAATTGTTATTCTTAGAAAGTTATATTTATATATTATTCTTTTTAGTATTAGTATTACAAAGATTGCTAAGTGTATTATTTTAATATTCTAATATTGGTTGTGATAATGCAAAGATGTTAAGATATGAAATGTTATTGTATAGTAGAAATAATCTATTCATTGTTTCTTCGCAGTGTACTAAAGAGAAATCCCTTACATTAAATTTATACTTTCATACAAAGGGAAGCAATGGTATAATTAAGTTAACAATGATTTAAAAAGAATCTATGTGCATTTATTATTCACTTGGGATTACAACAACAGTTTCTGATGTTTGTGTTTTCAATACTTATTGTACGTTTCTTTCTACAAGTGAAAGCCAGGCTGTAAAATGCTAAATCATTTATTTTAAAATATATATCAGCTTATACAAAAACGATTCTGAGAGGTTATATGTTGTAGAGTATGTGCTTAAAGTTATGGGACATTCTGAATGACAGAGAAAAGGAAAAGTTGAAAATTGTTTAGTTCGGGAACTCACCGAGAGAATGTTTCTATTCCTTTATCAGGTTTGGATTTTGGAATTGTTTGAGTTGATGAGTGGTGATACTCTACTCCAGTTAATTTGTGTCGATAGCCTCCTAAGAAAGGTTTGGTTTTGCATGTCTGGACAATCTCTGTTCTTGTACCTTGATGTTGGTAAGTTTCTAAGAAAATTAATAACATTAATAATGCTACCTATGGCATAATGCTTAAACATATTTTTGGGTTAAATAAATTGGTATAACAGCACTGGAGAATACAAGTCCTGATTATCCTGGTATGAAATAAAAATGAAGTAAATGAATAAATAATTCTTGACAAGTTAAACTGTTACAACTTTCACATGCCTGCCCTGCAGTGCATTATACCTTGAATAGCATTTAAAGTGATATTAATTTTTCTTTCACAGAAACCTGATAAAGATATCAAATAAATAAATACTGCTCAAAACAAACCAACATAATGACAACTGATATTACTAAAAAATGTAAACATAGAGCATAAATTACTATTTAATAATACACGTAGATGTGTGAGTGTATAACAAAATATGTATGCATTAATCATACACATGGATGTGTGTGTGTATATACGTATGCATATACAGATGCTCTTGTAAACAGTCTGGAAATAAAGTTATATACTTGTTCTCGTCTAACGCAATATATATATATAATAATATGTAAACATTCTTGTTTTATGAGAATGATATATTTAGTAAGCTAGCATATTCAATCACACTTTTTATTGCATAACACATATTAAAATCAAAGTTCAGCAGTGAAGTCTGATTCTTTGAGTGACCACTTCAAAATAACGTAAGTGCTCCTATAAGAAATAAGAATGTGTTTAGTTCACAATGCCATCACTAGAATGAAAATGCAAAGGGCAGTTGAAATATCATTCATTGATTCTAACTTTGTACTCTTTCCGAATAACAATTTACCACAGAAAAAAAAAAAGAAGGCCAAAAACTTCTCTAACTTACCATTACTTAATCTTTGAGTTGTTTCATTTTGTAGACTGTCAATCATTTCTGATTCTACTTGTATATACATTGGATCTGTTTCTTTATCAGTTTGAATCTGGCTGTCATTTTCATATTCAAGAACTTCTAACTGGTCAGTTGATTCTTCAAGAAGGTTAAGATTATCATCTTCAGGCTTTTCTTTAATTTGACCATCTGACTCATCAACTGGAATCTGACTGCTATCATTGTATTCATAAATACCTACTTGACTATCTGAATTATCAAATGGTAATATTCTGTTATCATCTAATTCACAAATGTCTAGTTGTTTACTCAACTCTTCATATGAAATCTGATTAGGCTCTGGAACTTCTATATAATTATCTGATTCTTCAGGTGTAATCTGATTGCTATCGTTAGGCTCAGGAAGTTCTACATGATAGTCCAACTCTTCAGATTGGATCTGATGATCAACATCAATCTCTGACTCTTCCTGTGCAATATAGTTGTTGTCACCAGGTCTAGGAAAAGAGTATATTTGTTCACTCATATCATCATTTATAGAGCAGTTTTCTAAATCTATATCTTGAGTTCCCATTTCCTGTTCTGTAGAAGAGTTGTATAAAGTATCTGATGAAGCATTACTATTTTGTTCTTTTGTATTTTTGGTATCAACTGCAGACAATTGGTCATCATTGTATTCTGGCTTTTCTGATTTACTGACTTTTGGGTTTTCCATGACAGGAAACTGTTTAAAAAATATGTTAATATACTTTTTTGTGTAAAATACTGAATATTAAAAAACATTTTTACAATTAACCTTAGAATATAATTAGCTCTTTTAAAATGTAAGAGATTGTTAAGTTTGTTTCTTTGTAGTTAAGCACAAAGCTACACAATGGGCTATCTGTGCTCTGCCCACCACGAGTATCGAAACCCGGTTTCTAGCATTGTAAGTCCACAGACATACCACTGTGATACTGGGGGGCAACTGTTAAGTATATTCAACTCAACTAAATAGGAAGCACATTCATCTAGAATTAAATGAAATACTAATGATTACTATTTAAGTTTAGATCTTATAATATGTTATACCATTTTAACATCACTGTAACAGAAACATGTTTATTTCTATGTCAAAGTCTTCAAAAATAATTCATAGTTTAGAATATTTTTGAACACAGGGTACAAATGTTTAGGTCTAGGTTTGACAACATTTAATATAATATAAAACTTTTATTAAAAATAAAAGTTAAAGACAAAGGACTTATTGTTTCATCTAGGCTATAACATCCACTAAACTAAACTTTAAAATAAAACACCAATAAAATTTTAAACTTTGTTAAACGACTTTGCAAAACAAATTTTATCAAACTTTTCCCACCAGTTTTCAATGCAGAAGAAAACGCAAATGTAAATAATTTATATTAGAAAACCGTGGAAAATAGGCTTACTACCCGATTTTTCACACTGTCCACACAAAATTTTAAAAACTGTCTTAATTAAGCCTTTAATACAACATCACTTGGGCAATGAGTGTGATTTTTTGCATAGTTCAGTAAATACGACAGCTAACCATTTATTAAAATGAAATTAAAGGCCTAAAATATGCTATAGACTATCATATTCACTACGCTCTCTGTCCCTGTTGTTTCTTTAATTTTAAATTTAAAACAATTAAACCTTAACAACAAAAAAGTAAAAGTAAACTAATATTAGTAATAATAAACTTTCCCACACCTTGCCTGCCGATGACTGTTAGTGTCAATGCCTGTTATTTTAAATTTTCGTATATTGTGATTTTATTTCATGTTGTAGAGTTAGGTTTGATTTATGTTCGAGGAAAATACATAATATCTACAATAACTATAGTACTAGTACTACTACTACTAGTACCCATGACGCAGCCATGTGGTATCGGAAGTTTAGTTTACTACTGTAACTATGGTTACTTTTAAGTCAGTTGAATATGCTTTTTACATTCATTGGCGAGAAGTATTTCTATTCGTCAAGTTCGTATTACCAAGAGTTATCGATTATTTATTTCTCTGCATAGGATAATAAATAAGATAAATAAATATTTATATACATTCAAAGACAGCACAAAAATAATGTAATCCAAATTTAGTGTTGTAAATAAGAGTTTACCAAAGTGTGCACCCCCTCTGCCCCATTGAGGAGCAAATGATTTTTTTTTTTTGAGAGAGGCGAGAGAGATAGAGAAGTGGTGAAATAATGCAAAATTAAGCGTTTTAATGTATTTGTTTTTCATAAAAATAATAATTAATTACTACAACACATATAGAATTTTTATACGTATCCACGTACTACATTTCGTCACTTAAATCACTCTTTTCACTCATTTAAAAAATAGGGAGGTGCTCAAAACCACCACATAAAGGGAGGTGTGGGTGAAATAAATTTGGGAAACGTTGTTATAAGCTTTGTTTCTAATTAGCACAAAGCTACACAATGGGCTATCTGTGTTCTGACCACCACGTTGTGCCACTTGGGGGGGGGGGGCTGTTATAAGCTTATTTGTTTTAATTTAGATGTGTGCCAGAAAGGGCGGAAGACGTTGCGATCAAGCAAGTTTATACATGTAGTCCTAGAATACATAGAAAGTTCATGATGATGTCAAAAATCTAGTAACTTACACTAATATCTAGACATGTATACTGTTACATATCTGCTTGTTTGTTAATTTCCGGTAGAATTTCTTTCCTTTCTTGATTAAACCAGTTTATTATTTCTCGATACAAACTTTTAGTGCACAGTAATTCCACTGTCAGTACGTTTCTC
>NW_013667464.1:233434-235530 GCF_000517525.1 Limulus polyphemus
CGAAACTTACCGTGACTACTGTTCGCTTTATCATACATTCATTTACCCAGGCTTTCTTTGCCAGGCTTATATACTAAAAAAGAGGGCATCTCGAACAAACTCGGGCTTACCCGATAATTCATCATCATTCGAGAAATTCATCACGTGTTACCAGAGTCATGTGACTTCCGCTATCGTAACAATACATTAATTACGAATAGGAGTAGGTAGTTCAGTGATCGAGAACTGAGAAAAGTATTTAGTGTGTAAAAGATTAAGAGAAGATTGATCTAGTAAAGTTATACAGTAAGAGTTATTGTTTCTGTAACCTAATCATTAAGTTTGCCAGCATTTCTTATCAATCAGAAAAAAATCAAACAATATTAATGGACTATCTCTGCCCGTCCCGTCAGAAGATTACTGACTGGAGTTTTGAAAACAACACCCGCTCCTTCAGAAAAACAATCAGGCATCGAGGAAATAAAAACAATTTTCAAGTACATTTTAAAACATCAATAGGAATGGTACAACTTGAATAAAAATGACTCATAATATAAACGTTACACATACACACAAATTGACAGTTGGCTTATATATATATATATTAGGCTAGTTATCTGGGGTAGTAATAAACACATTTTAACTCTAGGCAGTAGGAATCCGAGGCCTCACTAACATATTGTTACGTCTCCGTTTGTTAATTGATTTTCCGTAACTTCGTTCCGACGAAACTTTAGCGACACAAGTCCTTTCTTAATAAAACTGGTTTATTATTTCCGAATACAACTTTACAATACACTTATTTTCAACAGTCGCTCTATAATAAACGCTATATCAACGAACGTTAACTTCAACAATACTTTCTGACTGCAGTTCAATTACTCACTACCTACACACATTGTTTCCGTCACGTTGTGACCATCTTATATATACACCAGACAAACATATATCTAGTAAATGCTAGGGCATTCACAAAGGAACAAGATACTTCTAGAAAATAGGTGGCGTGCCACTAGTCAACCTCGCTGACGCAACAATACTGTTACGTCTCTGGTCGTTTGTTAATTTTCCGTAAAAATTCTTTCTGAAGAACTTCAGCGATACAAGTCATTTCCTAAATAAAACTAATTTTTTTTTGTCAATACAACTTTGCAATACACTTAATTTCTACAGTCACTTTAACTTGAACACACGCTATAATTCACAACGATTCACGCACTTTACTTACGACTTGACTCGATTATCTGTCTCTATATCTCCCTGTCTGCAATTATATCTTCGCTTTATTTGCCGGACTTATATACAAAAATAGAGGGCGTCTAGCAAATACTGGATTATTCGTGATGTTCCCGATCCTTCTAGAAACTCATCACGTGTTACCAGCGTCACGTGACTTACGCTGTCGTAACACTACCCCTTCCTTAGTATTGTTCGTCTCGAACAATAGCCACTTACATTAAAACAATATATAATTAACAATAACTTAATTAAATAAACAGAATTTACAAACACAATATTAAAATTCAACAACGTCTCTTAATTTTAGGGATGTATCTTCTTCCGTACTGGTCTCCGTCTCCTTGGCTTCTGCTTTACGTGGGGTTCATGTGCTCCATCAGGAAATGTCCTATTATCGGTAACAGTCACATCAGTGGTAGTAATTTCATCAAGGGCTTCACTGTTTCCCTTCTCAAAACCGGGTAGAGTTTCTTCTTCGACAGTGGCTTTTTCAGGTGACACGTCTTCAGCAGCGTCATTTGTCCTGTTGTTTACTTCATTCCAACTGAAATGTCCTGGACTGTGATAACACCAAAGCCTGTTGGCATGCACCACCTTTGGCTTACCTCGCCGACTATATTTTATTTGGAAAGTCACGTCTTAGAGACGATCCACTATGTCATACGGGCCTTCCCATGGAGAAAACAACTTAGGAGACTTCCCTTTGGTCTTCCTGGGATTATACAACCACACCTTGTCTCCTGGTACAAAGCTGGCTTCAGTAGATCTCTTATAACATAGCTTCATCGAATCAGCAGACGTTTTCAAGTTTGAACGCACTTGATGGTGAATATCATCCATCCTTTCTGATAACACTTTCACAAAATCTGACACATTTT
>NW_013667465.1:0-2524 GCF_000517525.1 Limulus polyphemus
TGTTGTAATTTCTCTTCTCGTTCTTCTTGTTTCTTTTCTTTTTCCTCTAACAACTGTTGTAATTTCTCTTCTCGTTCTTCTTGTTTCTTTTAAAAAGAAAAGAAACAAGAAGAACGAGAAATTAAACAAGGAAGAAGAAAAATGGAAACGAGAGGCGGAAAATCAAACTACAGCTTAGCAGACTTGATGGCAGCAATACATTTTTTTTATCCCACTCTCTGACACCAATTTGTTACGTCTCCGTTCGTTAATTAACTTTCCGTAACTTCGTTCCGACGAAACTTTAACGACACAAGTCTTTACTTAATAAAACTGGTTTATTATTTCCGAATATAACTTTACGATACACTTAATTTCAATATTCGCGCTAAAATAAACACTATAACGAACGAACGTTAACTTCAACAATACCCTGTGACTGCAGTTCAATTACTCACTATCTACACACACATTAAATCATTCTCCCGTCACGTTGTCACCCTTATTTATATACCAGACTACCCTATATCTAGTAAATACTAGAGCATTCGCCAAGGTACGGGATAGTTCTAGAAACGTGGCGTCACACTAGTTATGTGACTCGCTGACGCAACAATACTATAAGAACCGAGTACACCATACACACACTGATCTGAAGACGAAAGACTTTCGAAACGTTACACTTCTGTTTATACAGCAGGCATTTTCCATCCATTCAACATTAACTCAGTTTGATTGAACTCCATTACCAACAATCCTCTGCTTTCTTCCATCCAGGGGCGGATTAGGCCGCTGGGACACCGGACAAAATCCCGGTGGGCCGGTAACACCTGGGGCAGTGGGGTGATAACTAGGTTATACTGTCCCAGTGCCACTGACGAACCTACTGTATATCTCTCTTTATATGTATATATATATATATATATATATCATCCTGATTTTTGTGTATTTGCCAGGGCCTTTTAGGCTCCCAGTCCGCCTCTGTTTTCATCCAGCCACTCTTGTATCCAATTTGTTAACTTATTCCCCACACCTATAGAGACATTTTTACAAGCCTTTTAATAAGGTCTCCATTATCCTCAACATTCTTTTGTTTTCTGCTGATTCCAACACAAGTTGCATGTTGTCTACAAATTTACATGTAGCTGTTGTAAACAGGTTTATATTAGTTTCATGGTACGTCACTTAGCGGTTCGAATAAAAGAGAATGAAGAGAATCATTTCGCTTTCAGTTTTCACCTACATTACGATATTATGCGTACGGGAGCATTTTGCGACAAAGAATTCAACTCAGCAGAGAACAAAAGAACGTTGCGGATAAAGGAGACTATTAATCAGACAGTTGGAACTAAACTTAAATGATACCTCTACGTATTTTCCCATATGATTAAAATTGTAGGTATTGATTGAGCTATAACTTATAACACTACCTGTATAACAGTAACAGTATAAATCTTAGTTGAATAACGTTCAAGAATTGTGTTTTTATATTAATCAAAATAATGAACCACTTTCATTTTCAACATCAAGAGTTATGTAAATGAACTTGAATCAAATTAAACTTAAAGGGATGTAACTTACTGTAACTTGTGAGAGAGAACGATAGTATAATAAGTTCAAGAGTTATAATAAACGAATAAATAAAGTTATATTCACGATGTAGAAATTAAAAAGCAATTGAACCAGATTGAAGAACTGAATAATGAAGTACAGGAAATTTAGGTTTCAGAGCTGTGAGTAGTGAAGACGTTGAATTTGGGGCAAAGGTTATAAAGAAAACGGTAAGATTGAAGAAAAATATAAAGTAAGCTAATTTAAGTTTAAGAGTTATATAATATAAAAAATCTGGTTCAGTACTTTCAAGAATGAAACTGAATAAGGGCCAAGAGTTGTAACTTGTATAAGAATGAAAGATATTGAAGTAAGACTCAGCATCAAGAACTACAAGTATAAGAATAAAATCAGTTTTAAGAGTTACAAAAAAGTAAAGAAAGTGGAACAACTTCAATCTTCAACAGTATAACAAGGCAAATAAAATTTTACATAAAGGAACTAAATTATATTTATTGTTTAATGCTTTTAGAGAAATTTAATCAGTTGCAAAAAGTATAAGAAGTAAAGAAATTGGATCAGATTCAAGAACCTAGGAAGTAACAATACTGAGTCATGATCAATAACGATAAGAAGTAAAAAATGTGAATCCCAGGAACAATAAGAAAAAAAAACAAACAGAAACTCAATCATGTTCAAAATCTATAATGACATAAAATGAATCAGACTTTAATAGTTATAAGAATTACAGAAATTGAATCTGTTTGAAGTTAAGAAGTAAAGTAAATCAATTAGACACAAAATCTGAAACTTTAAGAACTCAAGAAACTCAGGTGCAAAAGTTATAAAAGGTAAAGAAGCCAAATTAGATTGTAGATGAATAAAATGAAAAACTGAATTACGTTCAAGAGCTGTAAGAAGTAAAGAACTATGAAAAATAATGAAACTGAATAAACTTGAAAATTGTAAGAAGTATAGTGTTGCGTCAGCGAGG
>NW_013667465.1:3373-15102 GCF_000517525.1 Limulus polyphemus
GGAACGAAGTTACGGAAAATCAATTAACAAACGGAGACGTAACAATAGAAATGGAGTATGGTTGAGAAGCTCTTAGAAGTAAATAAGATGTATGATGTTCAAGATTAAAAGAATTTTGAAACCGAAACAGTTGCAAAGTAAAAAAAATGAATCAAGTTTATGATGTATAAAAATTAATAAGGTAATTCTGGCTCAAGAGCTACAAGAAGTATAGAAACTGTACCATATTCAAAATGAAAACTAAAGAATATGAGTCAGATTTAAGAGAAGAAGAAGTAATAATAATTGAGTCACACTCAAGATATAAAGCATAAATATCATTAATCAAATGCAAGAGTTATAAAGAAGCTGGGTAGTGTCCAAGACTTGGAAGAAGTAACAATACTAAATAGGGTTCCTGAGATATTAGAACTTTAAAAAATCTGAATTTTGAGTTTCAAGAGATATAAGAAACAAAGAAAATGAGTCACTCCAAGAGCTATAAAAAGCAACTAAAGTCAAACCAGTTTTAAGTCTTATAAGAAGTATAGAAACTATAACATGAAAAAAATATATAAAAAATCATCCAAGTTTCTTAACTTTGTATTGAATTTAAATTTAATTGATTTTTTGTAGTTCATATATTGAACCAGATTGAGTTTCTGTATTTTTTATATTTGTTGAACTTTATTCAGTTCCACTACTTCTGACATTTCTTCAGTCTTACTAATTTCTCTTACTTTTTATAGCTCTTGGGCCTTATTCAGTTCTCTACTTATTATGTAATAACTTCAACCAGAAGAGTTGCTAAAAGGTATTAATAATAAATAATCTTAATTATGAGCAACAGAAAAACTGCAAAAAGCTTCTATGACCACTCTTGAACCTGTTCTGGTTTCTTTATATTTTATAAATCATTGGTATGATAACATTTCTACATTTCGTGTAACTTTTCAACTTTGTTTGATTTCTTTACTCCTTATAGTTCTTGAACTTTACACGGTATGGTTACTTCTTACTCTTCTTGAATGTGATTCAGTTTATTTTCTTATACATTTTGAGACAACTTGACTTTCTGTATTATTATAGTCAACCATATTCAGTTTCTTAACTTCTTATAATACTATAAATATATTTAGTTTTATTGCTTCTTTAGCCCTCGGGAACCTGTTTCATTTTTTTGTAATTTTTCATACCTCTTGCTCCTGATTTAATTTCTATACTTCATATTGATTTAGGATTCGAATCTGTATTTTATTTTTTAGAGCTACAGATCCTGCATTCCTTTGGATCTGATTTCTTTACTCTTTATGGTTCCAAAGCCTGATTCATTATCATTACTTCGTACAACTGTTCAACCTGAATTACATTTTATTGTTATAACTCTTTACACTTACTCAATTGTTTTATATATTGTGTCTTTATATCTTTCAGTACATAAACTTGATTGAGTAAAGTTAATTTTTAGAGTTCTTGAAATGATTCATTTATTTTATTCTTTATGCACTTGGACCTGATTGTTTTCTTTTTATAACTTTCACCTCATTCATTTTTCTTACTTCTTATACCTCTTGAATCTAATTCCATTTCATGATGTTTTATAGGTCTTGGTCCCGATTCAGTTTCTTTGCTTCTTATATCTTTTGAACGTAACTCAGTTTTTCACTCTGTATTCCTCTTGAAGCTAAATCAGCTTCTTTACTTTTAATAACTTTGTATCTGAATCAGTTTCTTTACTTGTAGATTTTGAACTAAATAGATTTTCAGTAACTTGTGTTGAACCAGATTAAATCTACTACTTATAATTATTGAACTTTATTTAGTCTCATTACTTACCCATTTCTTTATAGTTCTTGGACCTGATTCATTTATTTAATTATTGTAATTCTTGAGCTTTATTCAACTTCTGTACTTTTTATTAGTCATGAATATATCATGTTTCTATACTTTATAGGTCTTGAACTTGATTCTGATTTTTTAAAATGTTTTTCTGTAACCCTCATTGGTATTGTTACTTTTTGCAGATTTTGAACCTTACTAAACTTTTGTACTTGATATGATTCTTGAACCTGATTAAGAATCTTTTCTTCTCATGCATATTGAGTTTTGCTCAGTAATTATTACTCCCTCTGCTCTTCAACCTGATTCATCTTTTTAATTTTTATAACTTTTAAAAAATAGTTTTTGTATTTCTTACAGTTTTTTATTTTATTCAGTTTCATTACTTTCTATATATCTTTAAACTAATTAATTTTCTTTACTTTTTAGAACTTTCTAATTTATATAGCTTTAAAACTTAATTTGTTTATTTTTTATAGCTTTTGAACCTCTAATTGTACAGATGTTGACCTTGAATCAGTATTGTTATTTGTTACAACTCTTCGACCAGCCTAATTTACTTTTTTTCACTTTTGCACCTGATTAAGTTTCAATAGCTCTTATAAATTTTGAACCTAATTATTATTTTTTATATTTTAAAGCTCTTTAACCAAAATAATTTCTATACTTTTATTAAATCTCAAACTTTTTTCAGCTTATTTCCTTCTTGCAAATCTTGTATATGATTCAATTTTTTCTCTCTTATCAATCATGAATATAATAATTTTGTGAGGTTCACTGATTTATGGAACCTACTTCATATTTCCATATTTATCCTCAAGATCTGTAAGAAATAAAGAAGATTAATAATTTTCAATAACTATAAAAAGAAATGATACTAAATCAAGTTCAAGAGTTAAAAGACTTAAAGAAGTGCATTTGGAATTTATAAAATGTAAAGAAAGTGAATCATATTCAAGATTTATAGACAGTAACAGAAAAGGATCAGGTTTCAGATGGAAGGAAACTGAATTTTATTTGCTATTTAAAGTTTAAAAAATTGAGTTGTGTTCAAGAGTAATGAAAAGTAAACAGAATGTTTTTCAAGAGGTGTAAAAAGTAAATAAACATAACCAGGTTAAAGAAGTAAATAAGCTATATCAGGTTCAAGAAGTATAAATAATATCCAAATTATGTTCAAGAGATAAGATGTAAAGAAGCTGAATCATTTTCAAGAGCTGTAAAAAGCATTGATACAGGATAAGGTACAAGATGTATCACAAGTAAAAAGTGAAAATATAAAGAATAAAGAAATGCAACCACTCTCAAGTTCTATAAGAACTAATGAAACAATCAGGTTCAAGTGATATAAGAAGAACAAAAACTGTAATAGGTTTGCAAGTTATTAGAAGTTCAGTAACTGAATTATGTACAAATGTGACAAGAAATAGCAGAAGTTTTTTTTTTTGGTTTTTGCTGAAAGCTACACAGAGACTATCTGCATATAGCATTCCTAATTTTTAGGTGATAGAAAAGAGGGAAAGCATCTAGTCAACTACATCTACCACCAACTTTTAGGCTATTCTTGTGTCTGACCACCTAATAGGATTTGACTGTCATTCTTACAGCACATCTCTGGCTACAAAGAGTGCATTTTTGAGGTAATGGGCCATGAACCATCAGATTTACAGTCCAAGCAAGCTAACTACTGTACCATACCTGCCCACTACTAGACATGAAGAAATATGAAAAGTAAAAAAAAATAAGATTTTGCAAATAATTAAAAAAATAGAGAAACTAAAAAAAAATTGTGATTCATAAGAAATAACAAAACTGAATCAGATTTGAATACTATAATAAGTAAAGAACTGAATCAGCTGAAACAGTTGTAAAACAAAAACTTGAATGATGTTCAGCAGCTATAAAAAGTTAAAATCTGAATTACATTTTAAGCTATAGGAGTACAGGTTCAAGGGTTGTAATAGAAAATAAACCACTTTCAAGAACTACCTGTATAAGAAGTATAGAAAAGCTAAGTCTGACAGGCTCAAGTGCTATAAGAAGTAAAAAAAAAGGCACAAGAGAAATGAAAAAACTGAAATTCAAGAGCTAGTGAAATTTATGATGCTGAATCAGGTTTTTTAAGTTTTATAAAAAAACAAACTGAATAATGATCGAAAGGTATGAGATGTAAGGAAGCTGAATCATAGTAAGTAAAATTTATTCTCTTCTTACAACTCTTCAAATCAATTTAATTTCTTTATTTGTTATGGCTATCAAATATGATTCAATTCCATTATAAGAGCTATCACAGTTATGGAAATTGAATCAGATTCAAGAGACAAAAGTTACTAATCAGACTCAAGAGTTATAAAAGTAAAGCTAACTATAAACAACAAAATCTTTTTAATTTTTATCTAAGAAACCTAGTATTTTATGTATTTAAAGTCATACTTAAAATCAAAATTAACAGAGTAATAATAAGATTAGCAGATGGTATATAACTCAAATAGTGTGGTAGTGCTTAAGTGTTCGAAAGTGTTGTTATTCAATCTTTATTTGGGATCAATCGTAATATAAAACCAGGTGTACTTCCGCAGGGCCCCTAAAAGTGTTCTGTTTCACGGGTGAATAAAACCAAAATTAAAAGTAACATATACTTTTATTTCTTGATTTTTAAGTTCGTATGTCATGCTTTAATGTAGCTTACAAAGTACATAATTCTTCTTGTGACATATGGCATGCGCACGCTTTACTGACGTCACGACAGTACAAATTGTAACATGATTTTAGTGTCAACTGACTGACTGACAACATACCACCCTGGTGCCAGTGGTTAAAACAGGTGGCTTTCGGTCCTATTTCGAGGAAATAATATTTATTATAATTGTAGTTCACTTAAGTAATCTAGTTCACACCATAATTGTTATTGTTCATGTAAAGTAATGATATATGTATATATATATACTGCTGTGTCTGTTGTATCCCAGCTGGCCTTATGAGCCCCGGTATTAGACGAAGTCCTCGTCGACAGTAAATACAGCATATGTAGTGTGGATAATATATTATAACATTATTTTCACTTATGGGCTTATAGATATACATTATGAATCATTATAGAAATTCTAGAGATAAAACGTTCTCTTACGACTGTATACAGACAGATAGATTACTTTCACCGTCAACAACAGATTCCTTTTTATTTGCCTTTATATCACGCTCTGTTTTCAAATCTATTTTTAGCTTTACGGGCATGCTTCCACGTGCACACTAAGGTATCACATGCATCATCCACCAATTGAATGTAAATACTTGTTTTTTCAGACAAATCGTTTCGCTTTTCGGATATTTAGAGAAAAAACATCTTTTGAACCATAAAATTGTGTCATAACTTTTCATGAGTTTCTTTTTTTTTATATTTGTGATCAGTATTTCAAAAAAATATGTAGTGAATGTTCTCGACGCCAACGTATCTTTTCGTTCTCAAATGTGGATTGCGAAATAACTTCTATAACTTTTACATTTAAGAATGTACACAACTTAAACCATTAAAATCCCCCATTTTTTTAAAGTATGACATGTTTCACACGAAAATACCAACTATTTCATTAATTATTTATTCGTTATCGTAAAGAATCAAGATTTCACTTATAACTGATAAAAAAAAAAGTTCTATCTAAAAATAAACTTGTATGGCAGAATTTATTTTGCACACGGCTCTTTTTCGCTGTCTGACGATCCTCCTTGCTCAACCAATAAAAATGTATACAAACGGAACATATACTCACATCACTGCTGCTTCTGGATTCATATTTAGGTAATTGACACGACATAGCGGGAGCAGTTTAGTCATTGAGATTGCTCGAAATATGTTCAAATGGTACAAGCTATAAGAATATATTCGTATCGTGATCAGATCTTCAACGTAATTATTTTAGTCAAGATTTTCAATTTTAATATATATTTATAAATCTAGAGAAAACCAAGCATACATTCCATTTTTCTCCTTAAATTATAATTATTTAAAGTTTGAAATCCACAACTAACGTCTTCGATGGCTTTGGATTTTGTAGCAGGTTGTTTAGGAGGTAAGTTATTAGTTTCAATGATGTTTTATGATTTTAGGCATTTAATTTTCTGCAGTTTGAACAAGTGATAGTGTTTTTTATTGTATAAATACTTATTATTCATCTTGAATAAATCAGTCTCAACATTAGAGTCTGATAACTAGTTTTGAAAACTAATGGACTCAACTGCCTGTTGAAAGAAAGGGAGACAATGTCTCCGCTTCGATCTCTCCTTTTTCTTTCAACAGGCAGTTGCTGTCCATTAGAATTTTGAAACGTTTTATTCTACTCTATCTACAGTTCTACTGAAATGACTTTGGTTTTCTATTAGTTGTTTACATTTGATATATAAAAATCCAGTGAGCCTATTCGTAAAGTTAGAAATGTCCCCTTAAAAGTTTAAGTTTAACAACAACAATGCCATCAGCTTATTGTTAATTGTCACCGTGTGACAGATGCTAGGTTAGGATGCAAAGGCTGTTCTAAAACACTGTTGCAAAGTACAACTTTGTTGTGTGTTTTTCACGAACATTATTTTCCATTAAATAACTTTATTTATTTATGCTATCATGATTTACTATTAAATGAAAACTTACATAAAACTTGATTTGAAAACGATAATATTTATTGAAATAAGTTTCAATAATGTAATATGCCATAGAAAATAATTAGGATAAATCTTCAAAACATTATTTTTTTCTGATAAGGATTCTATTAGCAGCTAGAAAGTCGCACACAGTGAGCACGTGATACGTTTTAAGTGGAAACTTCCAGATGTACAATTGTCTAGCTCTCGTATTTTACAGTTCATAGTCACATGACTCCATATTTTGAGAACGCCAAACTAGAAAAAGTTATTGACAATTCCAGATTTTTATACATTTATTGAAATAAGCAAAATATAGCTAAGTACGAGATAATGTTTTCTTGTTGCCGATAGTTACCAGCTATTTAAGGAATATTTTCCTTTAAACTATTGGTCAAGGACATTTTACCCGATATGTTTCAGATCAGCCATTCTTTCATTGAATACTGTCTCAAGCAATAGTGATTAATAGAGATTAGTGTTTCCAGGCTTGTGCACTATTTTTGAATCACCAGAGTTTGCTAGCATTTGCATGATTACTTAACAGCACCACATTGTTGAAAACAACTTGAGAGCAGCATATTTTTTATTGCATCAAATCTGGAAGTTCGCCAGTTAACCTAGCGGAAAGGATATCATCCAACCGGATTATCCAGTTACAAATCTCTTCACACTAGCTTTTTCTAGTCGGAACAAAGAATAACTATACGGAAGCCTTATTTGTATATTGCTACATACAACGTTAAAAGTATTATTAGGAACTCTCTCCATATAGTATATATATATTCTTTTTTTTTTACGTTGCATAAAGCAGAAAATAAACTTGAGGCTACTATGCACATTTGTTATCATGATTTATATTTTGTTTTTGGCTTCCAGTTGTATATAAGCAACTTTCTTTAAAGCTATTTGAATTATTTATTGTTATTTTGGTTCTATAATGTGTTGATGTTATCACTGTGCATGTTTTAAGTTCTTGCTTAGGGCAGGAACCTATAAATGACTTTTTTTCGGCTTCTGGAACTTTACAACAGAATAAATACATTGTTTTATGTGATATACTGGTGAATAACTCTTTTCAAAAATTTATTGGGAATATGTGTTTTGCTATTCTAGGTTGTGCTGGAGTTCTAGTAGGCCATCCATTTGACACTGTCAAGGTAATTAAGACAGTCGTAATTTATAATATATTTTAAAAAAGAAAACTTTTATAAGCACAAATAATATGTGTAACTGTAAGTACGTACGTAGGTCTATGTTACATGTTAATTTTGATTTGCCCCTACATGAAAAAAGGCGTATTTTAGAATTAAGATTTTTTTGTTTTTTAGTTACCATTTATTTTTAAGATAAGTTTTATTCTCTAATTTTTTGTTACCTTTAAACTATCTAACCACAACGGTTTTGGCGAACTTCTGTTATTAGTGATTTTTCTCCAATAACTTTAGGAAGAACTAAAAATATTTTACAATTATTTGAACTAACAGGTGATATAATGTTTAATACTAAGAGGGTGTTTTGCGGATATTGCAGACTGTGGCACGAACTTAAGCCTGAACGTCGTTACCGCAAAAAAAAACTGTTTGAAGTTAGTTTTCTGATAAATATATGTTAGTGAGTTTACTTGTAAGTCGGTGGTCATTGGATGTTTTATGAGGCCTTAAATATATATCAAAGATAAATTAATATCGTGTGAAATTGCAAAGCAACACAATGGGCTATCTGCACTCCGTCCGCCGCGGGAAATAGAACACCTGATTTTAGCGTTGTAAATGCGTAAAATACCGCGGACCCACCGGAGGATAGCATGAATTGATTTATCTCGTTTGATAAAATAGATTTTATTAGGTGAAGTTTGAATGCCAGATTTCTCGTTTGTTTTAAATCAAAATATGAACACATTCACCATATGTTTTAATTATTTAAATACATCATTGCTGCGATGGATTTAAAACAATGAAACTATGTATGGTACATATTATACTATAGTGTAAAATATTTACATACAAATTAATTCTGTCCAATAAAGTTAAAGAGTGAGTAAAATAAAAATATAACTCCAGCAAATCAATATCCTGGAAAAAAAAACAAAAAACAAAATTTATTAGCATGATATCATGTTACTTTTCTAAAATGAACTGCGGGGTCATGACATCCCTACTAACGCTCTTCTCAGATATCAGTGTTTATCAAAACTTCAGGAAAAATTTCTTTATTTAGAATTCATGATTGACATATCACATGCTCTTCCTGATCCTTAAGCGGCTCTCACAGTTTGTTTAAAATGAGGATAAAGTTCATGGTCTTTTGCTGAGTTTAGCTTCTCAATTTTCATTTGAGACATCAAAATAGTAAGAGTTTACATTTAAATAAGCAAGATCGTTGATAAATATGCTGATATTTTGGTGCGTGACAGCTTACGTAATACGCACCTTTTTCCCCTCCTTATAAATCCTAAGGGTAAACTATCCCCCTTCATATTTCTTGAATCAAGGACGTGTATATTTTAGAATCTTTGAATTACGATATTTGTGTATGTTTTCGTCACCTCATTATATCACTCTGTATATAATTATACTGATTAATTTTTTAAGATCTTTTAGTGATTGTAAATAGTTGTATAAATAATACTAACGAGCGAAAAACATTTTGTAATCGAGCTTTATTAAATTAAGCAAGGAAAGTATATTTAAAACTGCATTATGACGTAGGACTGTGCGTACGAGAAAATGATACAAATATTTACCAAGATTAACCTCTCTTTTTTTCTTTTTGGGGGGGAGTATATATATATATATATATATATATATATATATATGAGTGTTTGTGTGTTTCTATAAACTTAAGTAATTTGATCAAAAACACATTTTATGGATATTCAAAAACTGTTTCATGTGCAATAAATTCAGTTTTAATATGATGATTGCGTTTTTTTTTGTTTTTTTTTTGCCGGTTTAATTTTTTTTGGTAATGGTCAAGACTATTTAGTTAAAATTGGAAATGAAAAGAACACAACAGAAAATAAATGTTTTTAATAAATAATAAATATTTGTATTTAACGTATCACGGATGATCTAATGATTAAATATTATAGATCATGATATTTGCCAATTGTCATTAGCACTGGTGTTTGTGTTTATGTTGTTTTCATTACAAACATTTAGATTAACCTTCTTTTTTTTTCTAGGTTCGTCTTCAAACACAAGATGCCAGCAAACCTCTCTATAGAGGAACCTTCCATTGTTTTTCTTCCATAGTTAAAAAAGAATCGGTAGGTTAAACGCCGTATTGTTAGTATTTTATTAACATACTGTTAAAAATCAAGTTATTGGAAAGTAACTTATTTTGTATGGTTTTTGCAATACTTCAGACTGGCTAATGTAATACTTGTTTTTTCTCTGAAGGACAGTACTAATATTCTTATGTATCCCACGTTTTGAACTTCCATTTCCAAAAACAAAACTGTTAACTACGCTAAATAATTATACATTTTCATACATTAAATTACAGTCACTAATAGCAAAGAATATTAATTATGTGCAAAATATTATTTAGTCATTAGTACGTGAAAACAAATGTTTTTGAAACCAACATTTTGATAGAATTCTTAATGCTTTTATTTTTTGTAATTTTTATTAACAATGTAGATTGAATATATTTTTGTTTTTATGATCCACTCATTTATCTGTTGTTTTTTTTGTTTTTTTATTTAGATCGGTGGCCTCTACAAGGGAATGTCTTCTCCAATGTGTAGCCTTGCCTTCATCAATGCTATCGTTTTTGGTGTACAAGGCAATGTACAACGGTCTCTTTCCGATCCTGATTCCATCACGAGCCATATGATTGCCGGAGCGGCGGCAGGAACCATTCAAAGTATTATCTGTAGCCCAATGGAGTTGGCTAAGACTAGAATGCAGCTACAAGGGCAACGCGCAGTCAAAACGCGATTTCTTCATTCCACTAAACTGTTGTACTCGTACAGCAGTCCTTTGGACTGCCTGGTAAAATCATTCCGTATGGAAGGCGCACGTGGCATTTTTAGAGGCCTTGGATGTACAGTTCTCAGGGATGCACCAGGATTTGCAGCTTGCTTTGGAGCATATGAAGTTCTTGTCCGTTTCTTTTCGGACGCTGGAAATAATATTAATACTTGTGGTTTGCTGATGGCTGGAGGCTTGGCAGGCACCTTTTCCTGGGTGGTCACTTACCCGATGGACTTGGTGAAATCAAGACTACAAGCCGACGGAATCTTCGGTCCACGCCAGTATAAAGGCATTTTAGATTGTGCGGTGAAAGGCTACCAACAAGAGGGCTGGAGAGTCTTCACACGTGGTCTAAATTCTACTCTTCTTAGAGCGTTTCCTACCAATGCTGCCACGTTTCTCGTAGTTTCCTGGGTTATTAAGTTTTATGAAAATACCAATTTCGACTTCTCAGTGGACAAACATGCTCACGCTTTGCTGTGGGAAAAGAAAATAAACCGTATCGCCTGTGTCGACAACTACCTGTAATAGATCCCTTTCTGTGTGTATATAAACATTTTGTGAAACTATCTCTTTTTCTAATCACAGTTACATAAACTTCCCAGGACGTCGAAGTTTTCGATTTTTTATCCCTTTGATCTGATAAGCTTTCATTGTAAGTTAAGTAATCTTTGCTTCTACAATCAGTCGCCATAACTATCCTACATAAATATAACAATCAAGCATTTACTTTTTCTTTTACGATCGTGATCCCAATAGTTTGTGGTCGGCCAGTAATTTTTATAAGCCAAGAACTTTTACGCCCGGGTGGCTGGCCAGTAACACTCAACCATTTACTGAAAGTATAAAAGCTTTTGTTAAAGAAAATTATAAACACAAATATTAGTATATTTTTTTTCTGTTGTGTGACTAGATAAATAATGAGCTATATAAGTACGTTTTTTCTATAATCAGAATAATTGAAGCACTAATAATATGGATCATTTTCACCATTCTCAATTGTTTCTTTCTGAATAACTTCGTTTATCCCTTGAATATCCATTTACAGTTTTCAATAAATAATTAAGATATGCCTTTAAATAACCTTAGGCATAAAAAATTTATATAGAGAAGATAAGAAAAAACAACGTTAATCCTATTTGCGTGACTATATTTCGACAATTCTTACTATGGAAAAAAAGCAAAGCTTTAACTTAGCATCTTGTTTTGTTTTGTTTTCGATAGTATAATACAGTGGTTCCCAACCAGGGGTCCGCGTAGGTAATACCATCTCATTAAACAAGTAAGTTTTTTAAT
>NW_013667465.1:15681-20611 GCF_000517525.1 Limulus polyphemus
ATTAAAAAACTTACTTGTTTAATGAGATGGTATTACCTACGCGGACCCCTGGTTGGGAACCACTGGTATAATACATGGATTTCATCTTATTTATAGATTTAATGTTAACTTGTAGATAATAATTTTATGTATTTCTGTATTGCATTTGATGTCCTTAGTGTTTCATTACTGTATAGTTTATATTATATTTGGGTCAATAATGTTTTCTAAGTTCCTTATGAGCAGCCCATGTATATATATGTATATCACTGTATTACGTGGTAGTGACGGTATTACGTAGACTGTTGGGGCCAATACTGTTTGTGTAATGTGTAAATATTCTCAGAACCTTTCTGTACTACCATGTTTATATATATATGTACATATATATATATATTTTTGTTACAAAATAAAAAATAATTTACTTAAGCTTTAAAGATATTTTCTTTAATGGATATCCGTACAAATTTAAATATTAAAACAGGAAATATAATGTATTTTCAAAATATTTTGTGGCTATAAAATGCATACAAGTTTTCAACAGAAATAGTGATCTGAAACTTAAATTAAAAAATATCTGAAAAACACGATTTACGTCATGCAGGATAAAGACTAATGTACTTTCATTAAGTTTGTTATCAATATGGTTTCTCTTATCTAATACGACTTCTTTTTTCTTCAATAGTAATATTCTTATAGTTAATGAAAGTAAGAAAATGTCACTAAACATTTTTCTCAATGAGTTTGATTTAAAATAATAAGCATGTTAATGTTGTGCACCATCTGACTTAAAAAAATAGCGATTTAAGCGTTAAAATGTCGTATGATTCCAAAAAGTCATCGTTCAGTTTTTACTGTTTTTCAAAAATATTATACATTGTCTAAATATTAATTACAAACACGCGAAGAAGAGGGTGGAGAAACATTATTTACACAGAGATCTAGATTTTAACCTCTTTGGTTTGGTGACAAAATGCAGTGATAAAAAGCTACTTTAAATAATCAGGTGGCATGATGTCGATGGTTTTAGAATATTTAACAATTCCATTTTCCTTTGCTTTTCATCAGTACTTCATTTCGACATGTGAAAAAATTAAGTTCACGAGAACATTTAATTACACCCAGGACAAGAAACGGCGAGATTGCAAATTTCTGACACCTTTCCTTTTCACTTGTATCAGAAGTTATGTGCCCTCTAGTGTCGAATGGAAAAAGCGGCGATAATACAGTTACTTTTATTTTATGGCATTTCCACTTGAGTGCAAACAAAAAGATGATAGAATAAGGACTATTCTAGTTTATTATTTAAATTATTTGATCATACATAATATTAATATTACAGTAATATCTTCTATTAGACCACGATGTTTGGTTTTACATACTGGTGGTTCGTATTAAAACCAATATCTATCTCGTTTTTGTTTTATCACTATCTTTTTATTTTTTAGCTTTATCTCATAAAACATATCTTTAAAAAAACGTTTCTTTCGTGTAATCTATAAGAAACGCCTATAATTGAAAATAATAATCACACTTAAGAAAAATAGGTAAATATATCTTATAAATGACCAGTGAAAGGAATAAAATATGACACCAGGTATCTTCGTTTGCCCAAAATGGATGTTTCTATCCGATCTCCGAGTGCAATACCATTATTAGAATATCTAGAGGCACGGTAGTGACTCCAGCCAAGTTAGGAATGTGTAGAAAGAGCGCCATATAAATATGTGAAAAAAAAAGACGTTAAGTTATATAAAAAAACAACAACAAAGCCTTTAAATATGTAACGTAATAGTGGATAAATTAAACAAGAAAAATATCGGGGAACGATCAGACCTTTTTTTATATTATTCGTATAAATATGAATACAAAAAGCAGACCAAGTTATCCATAATTTTTGTTGTTTGACTTATTCATTTTTGCATTACATCTTTACAGGGTTTTCTCTATATAACTTGGCTGTTTTTTTATCATCTTTATATGGCTGATCACCTTCATTCTAAACAGGCTGTTTTTGTACACGTAAAAGATTTTGACCAGTTATATATTTAGTTATTTACTTACTTTTTTAATTACGGGTGTGGTCAAGTGGTCAGCGTGCCCAAAATGTGAATCCAATAGTTCACAAATATTTTGTGCAAATACGCCCTCCGCACTTTGAGGCCTTGGGTATGTTATAAGCGTGAGCGCCAAATCCCACTGTTCATTAAGACAAGACTAGCCCAAGAGTTAGCCATGGTTGCTATTGGTAAGCTACTTTCCCTCTAAACTGTAATTTCAAAATTATGGTCGACTATTTGTTTGTTTGTAGTTAAGCACAAAGCTGCACAATGAGCTATCTGTGCTCTGCCCACCACGGGTATCGAAATCCGGATTCTAGCGTTGTAAGTCCGCAGACATACCGCTGTGCCACTAGGGGCATAGTCGACTATACGTAGATAACTCTTATTTAGCTTTGCTTGAAAATATGAAAAACAAAACTAAAAACGTTTCAACAACATACTTGACTTTTTACAGTTTCAACACTCTATACGTTCTTCGTTGTTTTACAGCATTAGTTTTTTTATACACTAGCACAAAATATTATTTCTAAGACCCTAAGTAATCGAAAGGTGTTTAAAAAAATCAGTATAACAGATATTAACACTATTATGTAATTATCATGTGTTTCTGGGTTCTGCGATGAAGATTTCTAATAAGTTCATATGTTGTTACAAGGTGTAAATAAAGCGCTTTATTCTTAATCCAGTAAGATACGTAGGAGGATGTTCTATCCTAATAAACTCTTATAACAACTTAATATGCGAAAAACAAGAGAACGAAGAACCAATCTTATATAATTTTAATCAGTTAAGTACTTCAGACGCAAGAGGGTTGCATATTTCATAAAACCTTGAAATACTTTTACAATCTTAAGAACTTATAGATAAAAACAAGAATAGAGTATGTATTAATATGCCAACTACTATATTTGCCACATCCAGTGTCGAAGAGGTATTTCTCCCAGTACCAAGCCTCATCACATAAACACACAGACATAATAATAGTCAAAGCTCTATCATGAACCACTATCGTGGTTCATAATAGGGATCGCAAAGGAATTGCGCCGAACCCAATAAAACGTTTGGGCAAAAACCACCTTAAACAATAAAGATTCACTTCAAACAACACTTTAAAATCCTTACTATTGACTGCTAAGGCTGTACACTCATAAAAATGCACAAAAAAGCATGCATATAAGACTTACAAGGAAAAGAAAATCTGCTAAAACGGTCCGTTTGTAATTCTTCTTCTCTGTCAGTCTACAACAAAGTTGGCTTGATATATTGCACCCAAACCTTTAGTAGAATACCAAATAAGATACTGCGAAGGTCATGGAAATACTGAAAAGTCGTTTTGTTTCTTATATATTTTACATAAGCTAAAAAACATCATAATTCTAATGTAAACTATGTTATCATTTCCTCTTGAAGTTAGCTTTCTTACAAATATCTGGTGTTCCTTTAAAAAGTTAAGTACAGGGTGAAACAGGAATTACCAGCCAATAATAGATGAACATTAGATGACTGTAACATGTAGATACTCAAAACTTTGTGTACTATCCATCGATGTTCTTAGGGAGCCAACCCATATGTTATGTATGAAGTGAAGAAGTAAAAAAATGAATCAATACACATAATATTAAATTTTATCACACATTCGTAGAATAATTACTATAAAAAACACGAAGGTTTATTTAAAGCGATGTTTTATTTGAAAATGCTGATTTTCTACTGGTAAAACTTTATATGCACAGAAACTATAAATGCTGATTATATTCTCAAACAAATCTCCATGAGAATCTCCAGCTGGAACTTAACATTTTACATCTCGAACTAATGTGATCAAATAGTCAATAGCTACAGTAAATCATCATGAATCGTATCAGCTAGCTACTAGCTATGTTTATTAACTACCATATCAAGTAATCCTTTGCCCATTAGTTGAGAATAAAAAGCCAACAAACAATATAAATAAAAAATTGGGAATTTAAAAACCTGCAAGTAGGGATCATAAAAAGTAAGCAAACAAGGCTGGAAATACTATAGATATTTTTATTTAAACTACAAATCCATATTCTGACTCAACCAAATGTAATTCTAGGTAACAACATGGAGCTAAAATAAGGGTTTGTAGTTTAAGTAAATAATGTCTACAGTATCTCTAGTCTTGTTTCTTTTTTTACCATCTCATTTTTTAAATAAAATTGGTTTTTGAATTCCCATTTTTTCTAATTATCTTGTTTATATTGTTGCGTCAGCGAGGCCACGTGACTAGTATCACGCCACGTCCTTCTCTCGAACCTTCGTGAATTATCGGGAGACTACTAGATTGGGGGTAGTCTGGTATATATATAAGATGGTCACAACGTGATGGAACAGAGGTAGTGAGTAATTGAACTGCAGTCAGAGAGTATTGTTGAAGTTGAGCACGTGAGACGTTCGTTGTTATAGCGCGATTGTTGAAATTAAGTGTATCGCAAAGTTATATTCAGAAAGAATAAACCAGTTTTATTTAAGAAAGGACTTGTGTCGCTAAAGTTTCGTTGGAACGAAGTTACGGAAAATTAACTAATGAACGGAGACGTAACAAATTGGTGTCAGGAGTGGGATAGAAAATTAAAAAAAAGAAGAAGAAGATGGAAACGAGAGGCGGTAATCAAGCTACAGCTTAGCAGATTTGATGGCAGCAATACAAGAACAGCAAAATAAACAAGAAGAGAGATTACAGCAGTGGTTGGAGGAAAAGAAATGAAACAAGAAGAGAGACTACAACAGTGGCAAGAAGTACAAATGGAAAACATTAGTAAATTTAAAAGCGAATTAGATATGTTAAAGGATATGTTAAATAACATCTTCAAGCTTTAACTGGTCCCATTGTGCCCAATAGTGCTTTGTCACAGGGCTTAGAC
>NW_013667465.1:21363-27242 GCF_000517525.1 Limulus polyphemus
GTCTAAGCCCTGTGACAAAGCACTATTGGGCACAATGGGACCAGTTAAAGCTTGAAGATGTTATTTAACATATCCTTTAACATATCTAATTCGCTTTTAAATTTACTAATGTTTTCCATTTGTACTTCTTGCCACTGTTGTAGTCTCTCTTCTTGTTTCTTTTCTTTTTCCTCCAACAACTGCTGTAATCTCTCTTCTTGTTTATTTTGCTGTTCGAGCTGCCATTGTTGCAGGTTTTCTTGCAACTGCTGTTGTCTCTCTTCTTGTTTCTTTTGCTGTTCTTGTATTGCTGCCATCAAGTCTGCTAAGCTGTAGGTTGATTTTCCGC
Source organism: Limulus polyphemus (assembly GCF_000517525.1). Lineage (NCBI taxonomy): Eukaryota > Metazoa > Arthropoda > Merostomata > Xiphosura > Limulidae > Limulus > Limulus polyphemus. Next base: position 21,692 of record NW_013667465.1, read on the forward strand.
CTCTCGTTTCCATTTTTTTTTTGTTCCACTTCTGACACCAATTTGTTACGTCTTCATTTGTTAATTGATTTTCCGTAACTTTGTTCCGACGAAACTTTAGCGACACAAGTCCTTACTTAATAAAACTGGTTTATTCTTTATGAATATAACTTTACCGATACACTTATTTTCAACAGTCGCTCTTTTACAAACGTTTTAACAACGAACGTTAACTTCAACAATACTTCCTGACTGCAGTTGAATTACTCACTGCCTACACACACATTATTGTCCCGTCACGCCGTGACCATCTTATATATATACCAGACCACCCCCCAATCTAGTAAATGCTAGAGCACTCCCGAAGTAACAGGATAGTTCTAGAAAGCAGGTGGCGTGACAATAGTCACGTGATCTCGCTGATGCAATAGTATATTAAATTCTGACGTTTTTACACGACACGGCTAGTTTTGGCTAAGTATGCCTGTCAAATACGTGTCTACACTAAGTGATAAATAAGTACATTAATTAATCTTTTAAAGATGACAAAATACTGTGTTTTAAGATATTTATCTTTGTAATTAAGCACAAAGCTACACAATGGGCTATCTGTGCTCTGACCACCACGGGTATCGAAACCCGGATTTTAGCGTTGTAAGTCCGCAGACATACCGCCGTGCTACTGGAGGGCATTTATCTTTGTACCTTTAGAAAACATTCATAGAATTTGCTTAACATTCTGAATTTATTCTTTCGTTTACACTAACAAAATATATTAAAAATTCCTTCATATATATCATAATGAAGAAACTTAAACTAATAATATGTATATATATATATTGAAAACTTTGGGAAACTTGTGTTGAAAATACCTTGCATTAAACTCTTAGTAGTAGATTTATTTCTATTCTGAAAAATATCGTTAGATGTAGGACCACCAGTTCAATTATATGTGCAGTATTCGAGCAACTAGCTACGAACGAAGTAGTTAAATGTCCTTGAAAATAGATATATATTTGGTCTTATCTATCGTCTTCTGTTACATATCCAAGGTTATGCTATGAAATACTAAAGCTGTTGATGTTCACTGTAAGGACTCTGTTGGACATTTATTGGAAATATATATATTGGTGAAACATGTGGCTAAAATAAAATATTACTCCGATTTAATTACATTAAGTATTTCATAAAAAATTCAGGAACGACGTAGTATGATTTGAACTAAAGTTCAGAAGTTCATTAGTGACTTCTGTGAAACTTAAAATATTTGTAGCATTCACTAAAAAGTGTATATTTTATGACTTTTACTGCTTATCATGCTATACGTCATTTGTCATTTGGTTTTCTAAACGTGAACACAATAAACTATGTGTACCGTTTTTAATTTTTTGATAGATTTTGGGTCCAGAGGTGAAAGTCTCTGAGTTACTTTCCTGTTTTCTCAGGCATATAACGTGCGTTGACAGTTGTTCTTGATCAGTATTAATTGCAAGTTTACTTTTAAAGATTGACGTTGTAAATCATGCAATTGTATTTGGATTTTTTGTTTTCCATTATCATTAACGCTTAATATTTTTGTCTAAAAAAGAAAGGTCAGCTTGAATGAGGGAACAAACGTCCATATTATTGTCAACTGAGAACTATAGTTTGTGCTAATATGGTCTTATCAGTTAACCAGAGACTAATAAAAAAACAGTTATGTAGTGTTAAACAATTACTATGTGCTTTGTAGTTAAGAAGATTTCTCAATTTATTACTAAGCAAAGGGAAGGTAAATTCTTGCAAAGGAAATGTGAAACTTGGATACTTTATAAATCAACCAAATGTAGCTGCGTCTATTGAAACGTCCTTTTGTAGTAACGGTATTTTCACTAGATCGTTTTATACATATACATGAATGACCACGTTATAACACAATATACAATCATTACTTTTAACTTGTGAAATCATGGGGAGTATTTGTTTAACCTAAGTACAAAACTATGGCTATAAAAATAACATAACAAAAATGATGTACAATTAATGAAAGCAAATAAAATTTCGTCATAAATTAATAAAAGTAAATGAACACAAACGGGATTTGTTAATTTTTCTCCAGAGTAATTGCCTTTGGTCAAAGATAATCAATTATTTTGTTTTTCATGTTAACGCTGGTAGGTTATGTATAAAAGGATGGAGCATTTTTTCTCTCTCCATAATTCTGAAAATTTTCGTGTGCAGAAAGATTAAGTTTTTTTTTTGCATATTAGAACTCTCTACGCTGTGAAGGACATTTTGCCTCTACACATCTTTCAGCAGCCTGTACGAGTAGCTAGCTTCCTTCAAATTAACAAGGCCAATCTAAAATAGTAACGTATCATGCGACAGATAGATATCCATACTCAAAAATCCACACAAAAAAAATTGAATTATTTCCTAAAATGATATATTTTGAAATGTTTGACGCATTCGTTATAAAAGTGGCCACTTTTATCTTATATTGTTCACTTATTGAAAAATGCCAAATTCTGTTATTTTGCTACTTTCAGACAACGTTTCAATTACAAACAATTATACATAAGCCTGTAGGTGAGTTAGGAAAGTGATAGACGGTGCTTGCACAAAGCAGTAGGAAGATTTGTTAATGTTTTGTTTTTCTTTAAGTAGAAAGAAACCCGGTTTTTAACGTTATAAGCCTTCAGACTTGTTGCTGTGCCATGGGGGGGGGGGACGATTTGCTAATGAAATATTTGTTATGTTTGTTAATTTCCGGTATAAATTCTTTCAGAGGAACTTCAACGATACAGGTCCTTTCTCAATCAAAACTAGTTTATTCTTTCTCGATACAACTTTGTAATACACAGAATTTCCACAGTCAATTTAAACTTAACAACCTTTATAACACACGCTATAAATCACAGCGATTCACACACTTTACTTACGGTGCCTACTGTTCTCTTGACTTAATTATCTCTATCTTCAATCTATCTGCATATCTATCTATATCTCTTCAATCGCACTGGTTTTTCTCGCCAGGCTTACATACTAGAAAAAGAGGACGCCTCGAACAAACTAGAGTTGCCAGGAAAATTCATGATCCTTCGAGAAACTCCAGCGCGCATGCTCCCAGAGTCGCGTGACTTCCGCTGTCGTAACACTGCCACGTCCTTAGTATTGTTCGTCCCGAACAATAGCCACTTACATTAAACCGATAGATAATTAACAATAACTTAATTAAATGTACATAATTTACAAACACAAAATTTCAATTCAACAGTCTCTTAATTTTACGAGACGTATCTTCTTCCGTACTGGTCTCCGTCTCTTTGGCTTCTGCTTCACGTGGGGGTTCATCTGCTCCATCAGGAAATGTCCCATTATCGGTAGCAGTCACATTAGTGGTAGTAACTTCATTAAGAGCTTCACTGTTTTCCTTCTCAAAACCGGATACAGTTTCTTCTTCAACAGTGGCTTTTTCAGGTGACACGTCTTCAGCAGCATCATTTGTTCCGTTGTTAACTTCGTTCCAACTCAAATGTCCTGGACTGTGATAATGCCAAAGCCTGTTGGCATGCACCAATTTTGGCTTACCTCGCCGACCACATTTTATCCGGAAAGTCACGTCTGAGAGACGATCCACTGTATCATATGAGCCTTCCCATAGAGAAGACAACTTAGGAGACTTCCCTTTTGTCTTCCTGGGGTTATACAACCACACCTCGCCTCTTGGTACAAAGCTGACGTTTTCAAGTTTGAACACACTTGATGATGAATATCATCCATCCTTTCAGATAACACTTTCACGAACTCTGACACATTTTCAGGCAACTCTTCATAAGGTGGGCATCCTGTTATCAGGTCCACTGGCAACCGAAGTTCATGACCAAACATCAGCTTTGCTGGAGTGTATCCAGTGGCTTCATGCTCTGCTGTTCTATAGGCCATCAACAGTGGAGGGAGTAAGACATCCCATCTTATTACAAAACGTTGCCAATTCCTGTCCCAGTGTCCAGTTGTACTTTTCTACCATCTCATCAGACTGTGGGTGAAGTGGCGTTGTCCTGGTCTTTCGTATGCCAAACAGCTTGCAGAGTTATTGGAACACAGCTGATTCGAAGTTACGGCCTTGATTTGAATGCAGTTCGTATGGCATACCAAACCTGAAGAAGAAATCACTAATCTACCATGCTATCAAAAGTTCCCTAACCTGAAGAGCCTGTGATGATGACAAATGGACTATGCTCTTCTTATAGAGGCCAGTTAACTGTTCTGGGAGAGGATGTCCTATCTTTATGGTTGTATTTCGTGCCTTAACATTGACTGGTTTTACCTCCTGGCACACACCCAACAATGACCTTTCCTTAAATGTCTGTTCACATTTAGAGACATTAACCACTGTTATGGGTACTACTTGATGACCTGCCACAAGTGACCTTCCAATCTTCACTTCTACTGCATGGATGGGTATTCCACTGCTTCCACAAGCATCGGGCTTTCTTAGGGATGTTCTTTAATTTTACCCCAAATTAACTTCTCTGACATAGTTGTAGTAGACTTAAGTGGTGTGACATACAAATCAACAGATGCCTTTTTTTTCCCAAACGTCATCGTAAGTTGTCCAACCCTAATATGCATTGCTCTTCAATGTCAGCCAATACACTTTGTGTCTGTCCTTTATGCCCATGAGCTCAATAGTTACCCACACTGGTCTCCACAACCTTGCATAATGTCCTGTCACACCACAAAGCTTCTGATACTCCTTCATGATCTAACACCTTGATGCTCACATGGGTTTGCTGAGACGCAGAATCTATGACAAAGTTGCACCTTTGGCCATCCAGCTTTCCTGTCACATAGACACAATGTGTGCTTGGCATTTTGCACCTAGCTGTTGGAACTTTCGTGATGGGGGTTGGTGAGTGTCCCTCAACACCAACCACTACTGGTTCCCCAAGGCTAACATATTGGTAGTATTCTTCTTACAGTGGCTCCTCATATGTCCTTGCTTTCCACAGTTCCAGCAACCTTTCTGGGTATCAGCCTTTCCTGTTGTATCATCTCCCCTGTGTTGAAGTTGCCAGCATTGAGCTCTCTCGTGCCCAGGTTTGTTACAGTGCCAGCAAAGTCCCTCAAACTTCTCTGAAAGCTGACCTTTTCTGGCCTTGAATCCTGATGACTGTACCAACCTTGGTACCTCTGTGCTGGACTTAACGTAAGTTTCAAATCCGAGAGCTCTGGCCATTGCATCCTGCATGGTAGAGGGGTGTGTTTGCTTCACTTGTATCTTTAGTTGTGGACTGTCCAAAGCATCTACAAACTGATCCCTCAGCAACAACTTGAGGAGATCAAGTGGAGCTGTTGGGTAGGCCTTGTGTGCCATGCTTTCCAAGTCCTGAGCCAGCTCTTGCAGGCTTTCGCCTTTAGAACAGACTCTCGTCCTAAACCTAGCCCTGTAAACTTCCGACTGATTTTGGGTTCCGTACCTGAGTTCTAGAGCCGCTACCAGTGCTCTATAGTTGTGTCCGTCGTCTACTGACAACTGTCCAAGTATTTCCAATGGTTGTCCTTTCAAGCTCGTTGCCGGATATACTGC
>NW_013667465.1:28103-29271 GCF_000517525.1 Limulus polyphemus
GCTCTGTAGACTTCGGACTGATTTTGGGTTCCATACTTGAGTTCTAGAGCCGCTACCAGTGCTCTATAGTTGTGCCTATCGTCAGCTGACACCTGTTCAAGTATTTCCAGTGGTTGTCCCTTCAGGCCCGTTGCCAGGTACACTGCTTTCTGCTCCTCCATCCATCCATTCATTTCTGCCAGGAGCTCAAATTGTTCTCTATATGCTTCCCATGGTGCCTCCCCATCGAATTCCTGTGGCTTCCTTCGTACTAGATCACCCCTATTGCTGTCACTCATGTCTGGAATCTGACTTCTGGCAGGACTGAAGATGTTAGCATTAAGGTTTAGCTGCGGGGTCTGGAAGGGCTTCCTGTTGTCTGGGGCTGATTATGTCCATGGTTAATATATACTCCCTGTGTAAAAGACAGTAAATCGTTCTTTAATGTATTTAATTCACAAATGTTTTCCAGTTGTACTTCTTGCCACTGTTGTTGACTTTCCTGTAGTTTTTGCTGACTTTTTCGCAACTGTTGGAGACTTTCTTCCTGTTTCCTTTCTTGTTCCAGTTGTCACTGCTGTAGTCTCTCTTCATGTTTATTTTCTTTCTCCTCCAACTACTGCTGTAGCCTCTCTTCTTGTTTCTTTTCTTTATCCTCCAACCACTGCTGTAGTCTCTCTTCTTGTTTCTTTTCTTTTTCCTCCAACAACTGCTGTAATCTCTCTTCTTGTTTCTTTTCTTTATCCTCCAATAACTGCTGTAATCTTTCTTCTTATCTCCTTCTTCTTGTTTCTTTTTTTTAACTTACAATAACTGCTGTAATCTTTCTTCTTGTTTCTTATCTCCTTCTTCTTGTTTCTTATCTTTTTCCTCCCACAACTGCTGTAATCTCTCTTGTTTATTTTGCTGTTCGAGCTGCCACTGTTGGAAGTTTTCTTGCCACTGCTGTTGTCTCTTTTCTTGTTTATCTTCTCGTTCTTCTTGTTTCTTTTGCTGTTCTTGTATTGCCACCATCAAATCTGCTAAGCTGTAGTTTGATTTGCCACTTCTCGTTTCCATCTTTTTTTATCCCACTCTCTGACACCAATTTGTTACGTATCTGGTCGTTTGTTGATTTCCGAGAAACTTCAGCAATACAAGTCCTTTCTTAATTAAAACTAGTTTATTCTTTCTCGATACAACTTTGTAA
>NW_013667465.1:29522-31257 GCF_000517525.1 Limulus polyphemus
TAAATCACAGCGATTCACACACTTTACTTACGGTGGCTACTGTTCCCTTGACTCAATTATCTATCTCTTCAATCTATCTATCTATGTCTGCCGTTACGCTGGTTTTTCTCGCCAGGCTTATATACTAAAAAAGAGGGCGCCTGGCAAATACTAGAACATTCGCGGAGTTCCTCGATAATTCATGATCCTTCTAGAAACTCCAGCGCGCATGCTCCCAGCGTCGCGTGACTTCCGCTGTCGTAACATATTGTAATATAGAATTAATATAAAATATATCGTGATTGTTATCAGATACTTTGAAGGAAAACTAAAGTGAATAAATCGAAACTATTCCACTCCTAAAACCATTCAAACAGCGCAAAAAACAACAACAAGCCTTTAAACCTTAAGTACTAGAAAATGTATATCCCGATTAATACATCGATAATGTTTGCAAATCAAAAACAACACATCAGCGTCTGACTCCAAAACAAGGAAGACATACAAAAACATATCTACAGTGAGCATTCTTTTCGTAACACAATCGCAACCAAAATTCGTAAAGTCATTAAACAACCAACATAACACAAAAACATGTAAAATATTGAGAGAACAAACAAAATGTGACAAAAACAATGCTATATCCGAGAAAACGGAGTAGGATAAATATGCCACACGAAAAAACTTGTCTATGAAATCATGTGCAATATGTGAAAACACAAATATAAGAGGAATCGAAATACTTTTACACGCATCTCGGAACATATAACTGCGTTAAAAAACATGAACAACATAAAACCGACCCAGCAGAACACTTTCTACACAAACACGGAACCCAAAACAAAGACAAATAAAACCCAGTTACAGCTTCTGTCTTACAAAAGACAACAAACATTTTAAAAAGGGAAGATATATGGAAGCTACACTCAGTATCGGAAAAATCCATAAACAAACAGAATAAAGGATAGCACAGGAAACTCATCATACCCAGTACCCTTAGTCTATATATCAGTACTTGCGTACGCTAGCATATTAGTCTAACCACCACTTTTCAACACTATGTTTCTACAGCCCATCCTCTCTATATATTTGCAATCTCAATAATAAAGTATTTGTTGTTATTGTTTTAACACGTTTAGTAAATTTAGTATCCTTTTAGCTGAAAATTTTGTTTCCTAAACGTCTCAATTTTTTATTAATTTTGTGACAACTTTTAAAACAGTTTGAAACTTTTTAGTTTTATATTTCACAGAAGCAGTATTTGTCAAATGTTAGTATAGTAATGTAGTTAGTATCATAACTATAATATTACATTAGAACAGTGGTTCCCAACCTGGGGTCCGCGAAGGTAATACCATCTCATTAAACAAGTACGTTTTTTAATACTGATGTGTTTTTTAATTGCACACTCAGTTATATATGTCTTTTATTTGATAGTGAAATGTGGGAGAACGAGTTAATTATTAGTTAATAAAAACAGTTTGTTGGGTAGGCGGAATCTTTCAAAAACATGGGGTCCGTGGGGGGGGGGTGATAATAAAAGGGGTCCTTGGTGGATAAAAGGAACCCCTGCATTAGAACAATTTTGAAATAACAATATTACTTTAAACATTATTATAAGCAAGCTACATCTGATTCGAGAAATAAAACATCAAACGCAATTTAATAAGTTAACGTATATATATATTGTTACGTCTCCGTTTGTTAATTAACTTTCCGTAACTTCTTTCCGACGAAACTTTAGCGACACAAGTTC
>NW_013667465.1:32170-36180 GCF_000517525.1 Limulus polyphemus
ATTTTCAACTCACACTTAACATGGACGTCACATGTGAAAGATATTTGTTCTAGAATAAGTCGAAGATTAAGTTATCTCAGAAAAATTTAAGGATTTCAAGAAGGTTGTAACCCAAACACTATCCAACATATATACAAAACGTACATAAGACCTGTTGCTGAATATGGGAATAAGATCCTACATAACATGTCAGAAAGTCTGTATAAAAAAAAACTACAGACATAACAAAATGTAGTTTTAAGAACAGCATATACATTGCCAATATACACCCCACTTTCCTTCCTCAACAACGTTGATAACATCCCACGAATTAAGGATAGAATATACAGACTAGCCAATATATTTTATAAAATAAATAAATAAACAGAACCCTCCCTTACCAATAAATCTTCAATATTTTATAGCACCCCCTAACATGGCGAACCCACAAGTCTCCTTTTAATCTTATGAACACCAAATCATTGCAATGTTTTAATCCATATATGGTTTAGTTTTCAGCTCAGATAGATAGTTTGACTTTCCAGGCCTGTTTTCTTGCTTTAAATTCACTATTTTAATAAATGTTTCTTGTAGTCATTTGTTAGAGAATTTAAAAGTAACCAATCTACAAATATTGTATCAGATAACGGAATTTTAGTCTTTGGAAGTCTAAACATTTTGGAAACAGAATATTGGTATTTTTCTGGGTTATTACCTGGCTCTACGTCTCAACATTTCTTATGACAAGGCACATAGCTAATTTTAATATTGCAAATAGAATAATAGCACCAAAAGTGAGAAAGTGTACGTAAACCTCTTAGGCCTATCTAGCGCGATAGCACCACAGTATTATGCACACTAAATCAAATGTTTTAATTAATTATTCTGTAAATTGTCCAAATGTTTAAAGTCTCTTTACACAACAATGGTACATATACGTTTATTTTTTGTGGAATGTGTTAAAGTTACTTTTAGAAGTGGCTCATTTCTGAGAAACTCCAGTAACTCACCTTATTATACTATCTTTATATCGCAAAAATATTTTTCTAAAGTATACAAACCATAGTGTATTCGACATACCTGTTTATTAATTCTAAACTTGCCATTGAAACCTACAGAATCAATGTGTATAAGAAAAAAACTTCAAAAGCACTTGTCAACTAATGTAGGCTTTGCAAACACCAAATTCCTTCTCCAAAGATAATTTTAATATATTGTTACGTCTCCGTTTGTTAATTGATTTTTCGTAACTTCGTTCCGACGAAACTTAAGCGACACAAGTCCTTTCTTAATAAAACTGATTTATTCTTTCCGAATATAACTTTACCGATACACTCAACTTCAACAATCGCGCTAAACAAACGCTGTAACGTCTCTCGTGCTCTCTGACTGCAGTTCAATTACTCACTGTCTATACACGCATTACATTCCTCTGTCACGTTGTCACCCTCTTTTATATACCCGACTACCCTACATCTAGTAAATACTAGAGCATTCGTGAAGAAACAAGATAGTTCTAGAAACTAGAGGGCGCCACACCAGTCACGTGACCTCGATGACGCAACAATATATATATTCATATCAATCAATTTTTGTACTAGCCCTTCTATGGCGAAATGTAAGTTGAAATGAAAAAGTATATTTTGATTATCTGGAAAGTAAAGGTCGTTTTTTCTAACTTAATTATTAAAATATCTAAATCGCTACGGCATGCATTAAAAGTTCTGAAAAAACAATAAAACATTTCTTTAAACAAAATCTTTCAAATTTATATTTAGTTACTAAAAATTTTATTCATTTAAAATCAAAAAGAAATTGCAAAACTTCCCCTGCGAAATTGTTTTATGCGGCCTCTGAATGGCAATATCTCTGTTTATGATTTTTTTCTGAACGTATTACCATATTCATAGTCCTCTAAGATGGAAACTGGTACAGTTTTGAACCAAATGGCGTCGACTTGAATTTCGTTACATCAAAACTAACCTCGTTATAAATTAATACGAACCTCGAGTCCGCGTGCTCGCATGTAATACCCTGTTTCTTAACTTTGGAACTTCATAGGTTAAAGATCTAAGCGCCTGATAAGAACTTTTTTTCTGCGCATGTCAACTGCGTGAAGAGTTAATTTTCAGTAAGATTTAGTTTCGTATTAGTAGGCCTGGAAAAACAAAATTTTTAACAACTTCTGCAACAAATACAAGCTAGTTTATGTTTGGAGTTTTAAGTAATCCAAATTAATGTTAGGTAATGCCATAATATTACTCACTTGCCTAAACTAATTAGGTTACTAAATGGAGAGCTAAAATGACTTAAACACTCAATAAAGGTTATATATATATATACACCACCATTTTAAGAAACCTTGCTGTAATTTTTTGGTTTGCTGACCCAAGATGTTCTGATGAGCCTTGAATATGCGAAACTGCAGTCCACAGTAGAGAGTACAGCATATCACAGAATGTATTGGGCTTATACTTCACAGATTATATTTTCAATCTTATCTTTGGTGGAAAGAAATCTGCAATATCAAATCCAAACCAGAATTTTGTAAAGCTTGCTTTATAGTTTAATACTTCATTTGAATATAATATACTGGTATGGGAGCATCCGTAAACTAAGTACGCAAAAAATTGGCTTTTTAACCCCTCCTCCTTAAACGAAAATGCACGTTTTGCTCAGGCTCCTCTCTTTTACATTTACATACTCTCATCGGCACCCATTCCGCTTCCTTCCCGAAGAAAAACAAAAGAGGCGGCTTTGGCGACAAACACATGTATTTCGGTTATAAGATGTGTTACAGAAAGCATTAAACAGAAAATGACTAAACTACTGTTCCAAAAACTCTGATTCGAGCCACTCAGCAATTTTTGTAATTTGATGTATTCGCTTAGTGCGGCGTTATGGAGCAGGGGCATAGCACCAACTGAGCCGTGCCTTCCGGCTCTTCATCGGGCAGTTCTAAAGTATGTGACTGAATATTACGATGAATCTTTTTACGTAGCTGACTGGCTTTCTCTAACAGAAGGTACTTATAGCAGAATAAACTAATCCGGTTGGCTAGCTTATTTCTGTCAGCCAGAGTAGACCAAAAACAATCGAAGGGATCACTCGGATAGTCTGGAATAATTAGAGGCAGAGACAGAAACTCAAAGAGATCTGTGGATTTTTCGTCATCCTGGTATTTTCAAAAGGCCATTGTTGGTCCATGTGGAGTCTTTCTGATCTTTAACGGACATGGCAGAAACCTGTTTTCAGAGAGTTCATTCACGGTTCACAGTAACTATTGTCTTCCCACCAGACTATCTTTGGGCGATACTGTGACTGTTGAACATGGGCAGCTTTATATGACTTAAGCCCAAGAATAGGCTTCTGGTAAGTTTCAGCTAGCTCTGGGGCGATGTATCTTGTAATCACAGAATAAGAATTGATAACTGTGTTATTTCAAACTTCAGCAAGAACTTCTCCACTTTCTGTAAGTTCAGTTTTTCTAGTTCGTCATCAATAGTGATTCCATTTCCATCTAGGTGAGAACTGTAAAAATTCACGAGGAAGGATATGTCCAGCTAAATCATTGGATAGTGGAGCCTTGTATTTTTTCGACAGCACTGAATCAAGATTGAGCATAGAAAATATGCCTGAATAGCAGACTAGCGTTTTCAGAAATCTTGGGTTTTCATTCGGCTCTCCATCGACAGTCACCTCAAGAATATGATCAGTTGTTGCTCCAAATCCTGGTAGGAGTTTAGATGAAAATATTTTGATGTTCGGCATTTTATGGTCAAACTATTAAACATCTGGGGTGCTTGAAGATGTTCTATCTTCCTCTGCCCCACACTTGATAAGGTGATTCTTTGAGAGGAGCGTAGTAATTACATATCTTGAAATAGGATAATTTAGCAAAGGTTATGTAGAAATGCTATTAATATTAACGTGAGGTGAAGGAGGCAGAAGTGAAATCTTGGCCGCTTCCAATTGAACAACAAACAGACCTTTACAAGACCTGGCGGGGATCTATAAATCCTAATGCCGTG
>NW_013667465.1:37115-46560 GCF_000517525.1 Limulus polyphemus
TGTAAATACAGAACCTTCCCTGGGAGGTCCCCTCACCACGTACAGGAATCCACGTCGAGGGGGGGTTCTAAAGATCCAATGCTGAGAATTTAGGTGTAAGGAGAAACGGTAGTAGACAGAGAAATTCCACTTTCACTAATCGGGACCGAATTAAAGCCCAACCAGTGTCCAGATAAAAGTGATGGAGACTTACGTTTATGTTGGAGGATCTGGAAGATACTGAAAAATAGGGATTAAGACACATACACTTAGTAATATATTGTATTACAGTGTGTTATTATCTTTGTGAATAAAGTTGTACGGAGATACATATTTTCTCCAGGATTGTGGGGTAGCAGCTATGATAAGATAGAGTGAAGTGAGTGAGTTTACATCCGTGACTCTTTTGTGGTATTTACTAGCCAGATTGACCAGTCTTGTTTTAATGGGGGTAATTCTGAGTGTTGTTCTACGTAACATGATGATGTATAATGTGAAAGGTGGTATGATAACGTGAAGCCCAGTTTTGAAGTGTTTGCAGTTTTATGGGATGTTATTTTTTATGTTGCATGTGATCATAGAGCCGTACTCTATGATGGGTCTAATGAAAGTTTTGTAAATGTAAAGTATGCTTTGTGCCTTACGGCCATGTATATGGTGACGTATTTCCTTGAGATGTGCTATTCCTGCTTGTAGTATTTTATAAATTTATTTTATTTGTGAGTGCCAAGTGAGGTTGTGGTTAAGTGTCATTCTGAAAAATTTAATTGACTTGGAAAAGGAGGCTGAGGAGTCATAAAGTTTGAGTTTTACGTTTCTTATACTTTTTGTTGAGGCTTCTGTGAAATATTATGGACTGAGTCTTGGTTGGGTTGAGAGTATTTCTCTACTTGTTGCACCAGATTATGATTTTATTGATTATCTTTTGCAGTTTAGAGGCCACGAACATTGGTCCCTGGAAGTGCTCCATATTCAATGTCGTCAACGTATTGGGATGCGTGCGTGAGTAATGTGGCAGGTTGCTTGAAGTCATTTACGAATATTGCATAAAGGAGCTGGCTAAGGACATAGCCTTGATGTACTCCTTTATTAAAAGTGAATTGATGAGAGATATTTCTACTTTGGCTGTTCCGTTTTCAAGAAAGTTTGAAATGCATTTAGTAAAGGTGATGGGTATTTTGTACTTTATGAGCTTAGATTTAAGGCCGTTGTGCCAGACAGTGTCGAAAGCTTTTTGTATGTCTAACTAGTTGGCTATTGTGGCTTGAAATTTATTTACACCACTGAAAGTTGTCTAACGAGGTAAGTTGCGGTTTGCCTGTTTTTCTTCATGTATTTTGGACTTGAAAAAGTGTATTATTTCTTTCTAGTAGCCAGAGCAGTCTTGTCGTTATTATTATTTCCATAAGTTTAGCTAAACAGCTGATTGGGCGGAAGTCACTACGAGTTTTGGACTTTTAACCTTTCTTCGGAATTAAGATGATTATAGCGGATTTACATGATTGGGGAAGATAACCAGAGAAGAGTAATAAGTTACATACGTTCGTTATGTGTTCGAAGAATTTAGATGAAGCATGTATCAGCACAATGTTGGGGTTTTTTATCTTTCCCTGGAGTGCTGTTTTTTAATTTTTTGAGGTGGATTTTAATTTCAGCGATAGTAATAGGTGTTGATATATCTGTAGGGGAGGTGTAATTTGTATTAGTGGGGATAGCTACTGGAAAGCTAGTCGAGAAGAATTCTTGATTATATTTAATGACGTCATAAATTTTCGTATTGTGTTTTGGTCAAAGTTGAAGCGAATGTGTTTTCGTAGTTGGTTGTACCAAAATCATTATTTCCATATACATTTGAAGGTTTTCCAAAAAAAAAAGAGCTGGTTTGAGTTTAAGTTCATCAAATCTACTACAAAACTTATTCCAGTTTGTTTTTTATTGTTCTCGGATGAGGTTTGAACTTTATTTATTAATAGTTTGAGTGTTGGGTCTTTAGTGGTAATGAACTGTCTGCGGAGTCTATCTTGTTAGTATTAAATTATGTATTTCAGGCGTTAGTGTCCAGGAATTAAGTGACATTTATCTGTATTTTTCGTGATAGTATTTCGCCCATTGTTTTAGTTGTAGCTAGTGTTGTGTTTTTATAGTATTGATCTAATTTTTCTCTATTGTTTACAGTAATTTTGGGTCCAGGAAGTATTTGGTCAAATTTAAGCCAATGAACTTTGTTAAAATCTGGGAAATTATGGTCATGGTTCTGATTAGAAAAATGTAATCTGTTATGGTTTTTAATTTGTTGTTACTAGTCTTCACGAATCTAATAAAAGCCTCGACGTTTTCCAGTTAAACGAAATCACGCGCGTGCGATTACTCTGTTGTGCTTTCTAAACTCTATAGTAATGTATGTTGTACCTAAGTACGATACTGTCTCTTCTCCGATTTCTCAAGCTGCATAAAACAGATGGAATCAGCTTGTATCTTGAAGTGACAGCCCAGTAAAGAATTAATAGTTCAAACATGATGTAACAAATATATAAGAATTGGCACTTGTTTCTGAGCGGCTGGGATTCCAAGAGTGTACGCGTGGCTTATCATCCTCACATTCACACTCGCACCAATAAATACGACAAGCTCTTTCATAAAGTTATCGATAGCTTGGGCGAATTTTGAATTGGTATGGGTCATGCTTTTCATATTCAAAGATGATATTCTGGCCTCTTGCGAGTTTCACTGCTACGGTGCTCACGTTTCTTTCCTTTGACCCAATTCCACCAGTGTTGTATGAAGCGCAAGTATGTAGCCGATCTCGATATGGCAAAACCTGTTCAGGTGATTTTACTATAAGGCCATCCAAGGTCTTACACGTGTGCTACAGCTCGGTTTGGTTTTAATTTCATGCAAAGCTACACAATGGTCTATCTGCACTAGCCGTCCCTAATTTAGCGGTGTAAAACTAGAGGGAAGGCAGCTAGTCATCATCACCCTCCGCCAACTCTTGGGCTACTCTTTTACCAACGAATAGTGGGATTGACTGTCATATTATAACACTCCCATGGACGAGCATGTTTGGTGGAACAGGGATTCGAACCCGCGACCCGCAGATTGCGAGTCGAGCGCACTAACCACCTGGTCATGCTGGACCCGCAACAGCTCGGTGCAGCTCTTATCATCTGCCAAGGCGTCGCCAGTCAAAATTCTAACTTCTTTGATGAGAAAATCTGAGTTACCTACTTCCGGACTAAGACAACAAGTTTCTTCCATTATAGCTTGTTAGAATTTTGGCATAACGTGAATCATCTGAAAGCTCACGCATTTTGCTCTTCAAATCCAGTCTATGTGTTTTTGTTTAAGTCTCTCTCTCTCTCTCTTCCAAGTCTTTTCAATTCTTTATGTAATTGATCTTTATATCTTTTAAGTTTTTCGATCATGGCAAGGTTGTCTGCATTGCTCAGATCTGAACGTTTCAAACTGTAGAGTCTTGAGAGCCTAGCATTTATTGCATTCATTTTCTTTTGAGTTTCTTCTTGCTTCGGGAAAATTCTTGTCTCTTGCGATTAGAATCATTTTGATTTTGTGAAGAACCTGTGGACTGAGGTTCACCACTGGCATCATCTACTTCTACATTCTCGACTGAGCTCAAAGCTTCTACATTAGGCTGAGATGTTGGATTTTATTCACCAAACCTATCGATATTCCGAGTAGTTTTTTGACTGAAGAGTATCCTAAAAGGAATGTATTTTCCCTTTAACTTTGTTTTTCTGTTCAGTCAATTTGTCCAAAGCCTGTTTGTATAGCTGATCATCACTTTTAACGTCATCCCACAGTTACTTCGTGAATTTCAGCGACTATTGTTTTTTCTTGTCTTGATAAGGTTTTATTAAACTTTAGTATCTAACGTATGCATCCTTACTTTTTGCTACCTCAAAAAAATTATCTATTTTACTGTTAATTAGCAATAGGTACTGCAGCACTGTTCCAAATTAATTAATTTTTTGTATAAGTTCACAAGAAGTTATTATTTTAAAAATTATATGTTTCTTTTTAGAATGGTTCACAATGTTTTCGACAGGTAAAAAACGTCTATAAACATATTCTTGAAAAGTACTTTAAGACTAGCTTTCCTTTAAAAAAATTTTACGTGAGGAACCTCCTCAAAATTTATGATATAAAGATGTTCTCAATAACGGGTCTTATGTTAGGGTATAGAACTATTATCAAATAATTTGAAAATACAAAGATGTCGCCCTTATGGATAAAACAGAATTAGTCTATTATGTACGCTTTGGAAGTCTGGGCATTTTATTTTGAAGTGAATATGTAAACAAAATATGCTTGTAAACAACGGAGTTTCTCTTTTATTATATAAAATGGCTAGTATTCTATACAGCTAAGCTTAGTAGGTCATTGACTGTCATTCTGGTTTTGATTATGTGATGAATTTACTTTATTGTGAAGATTTTGTGCGAGAGTATAGCCATTGGTGTTTTGGAAATGGACTTGGACTGTTGGAACGATTTTCAATTTTAATGAATTGCGATTTTCAAAAATAAAATACAGAACTAAGAACTTACAGTTAATGAGTTATATAAATAGATATATATATAATAAAAATGCTGAAATTTTTACTTGTATGTAATGACAAAGGAAATCTCTGCTTTTCACACTATTTTATTTTTTCAAGCAAAGATATCTGTATAAGAAAAACTTTGGAGGTAGAAGTTACTCGAAAGATTTTAGCAAGAAAAGAGAACAAGGTAAGCTATAAAAAAAATATATTTCCTCCAGTTTACAAATGAAGGGCCAAATCATGAAAATTACACTTCAAAGTAAATTTCTATTATTAAAAAATTTAGTTTCTATTTAAATAATGCAATTAACAACAAACATTCAAAGACTTGAAGCAATTTAGAATTTTTGTTTGAAAGTTATGTACCCTAATTATTCCATTATGGCCATTTATGGTGTACCTTGTAAATATATTGCACCATACTAATGATAGTTTTTAGTAATACTGCTAGTTGTTGTTTTTTTTTGTGAAATATAGTATGAAATTGAAAGGTATAATCATACTAGAGAAGAGTAATGAATTTTTAAGTAAGTCAGAGATTATATAATGAAGACGTAAATAAATATTAAATACCAATATAAATCATTAATGTTTGAAATTGAAAAGGAAGCCATCATCATGTTATATTTCAATATATTTTTGTTTTCATTAATTTCTTTAAATGTAATTTGAAATGAGCATTCAGTTTTTTGTTTTTATTAATAATTTTATATTAACACTTTTTAGAAAGTTATGAACTAGTTATATCAAAATATACTGAAAAATAAAAACTAGAACTAAAGTTTATTATGTTAAATATAGATATAAATAACTTGTGTTTTCAAGTGAAGTCATGTAGCTGAGTGATATTTAATGAAATTTTCCAGATATGTAAATTGGAAATTATGCTTATTTATGCCAATTATGGTGTACATAGTAAATCTACAGCACTGAACTATGTATGTTAGTTTTTTCTTTCATGAATAGTGTTCTTTTGTGGAAGTCCAGGGATTAGTAATTGTGTATCGTTGGTATCCTCCACTTGTTTTCATTGTTGGAGCAGATGAAACAGAGGTATGAGATTTGAAGTATCTTGAGAATAGATCTGAGCATTTGTACATGTGCAATTTAAATATGGATAAAATTAAAATGCATCGCAAAATATTATGATCAAGGAATATAATCAGAATAATGTCATTCTAAATTACACAACACACAAAGAATTAAAGAGAGAAATATCAAGAACTCAGATGCCTCTGATTTTGCATTGTACTGATACATGAATTTATCAAATTTATATACTTTAAAAGAAATGGAGTTCAAAACTTGTAAGAATTAGTAATACAAAATTTAATAACAGATAAAAAGCTAATTAAAAACCACAGCAAATAGAACAAATAACCAGTAGACTTGAAAGTAGAGAAACCTGTTTTGACACAGTCATGTGTTCTCTTAAGTCATAGTATTTGCATGAGAATTTACGAACACAGAAGCCTCCCAGTGACACAGCAGTATGTCTGCAGACTTGCAATGCTAGAAACTGGGCTTTGATACCTGTGGGGGCAGAGCACAGATAGCCCATTGTGTATCTTTGTGCTTAATTTCAATCAAATAAACTGAACACTGAAATAAAATTAAATATGGGAACACAAAAAATGACATTTTCCTTCATGTGAGAGAGATTTTGGCCATACAATCACTATGAAATCAATAAGACTTATAATCTGCTTACAAGACAGAAAACAACATAAAGATAAGAATCACCAAAAGTTGCTTAATCAAAAGCCAGCTTAATTTCAACTTCTCTCAATGTCACTCCAAGCTAAACAGCTTTTGGACCACCTGTATCCTTAAGGTAATTCATTGTTCTCTGTTCACGTCGTGACTGGAGCAATCCAGAAAGGTACTTTAGCAACAAATGGTATAGCAGTAATAGTGGTAATAAGTGTAAACCAATTGAGTTCTCATATTCCATATGTTGAAGCAGATGGCATTCCATGCTGAAACTCTTGAGCTGATGCAGAAAGAGGTGTGGCCTGTTTAATCTTTGCAGATGTTTTATTCTGTCAGTGACATTATTTTCAATGAAACTGTTTCCCATATACTTTAGGATGGGGAGAAACAGAAGATATGGGAGTTCCAAAAAACTAGTAGATTTAGTAATTCCATTGAGACATCTTTATTTCTAGTATCTTGAGAATATTTATTGATATCTGACTAAGACATTTCATATTAACATGAACTTAGTTGTCTTCTCCAGTCAATGCTAATTCATGTACTACTAATTAAACAAAACTAAGACACAAGAGTCACACTTTTTTGAGAACAAAACTTAATATGTGAAATATAAAAGAGCATTATCTAAAAAAAAACAGTGGCTGTTGTGGGATAGGCATTCAACTGCTTTTCATAGCCCAGGCTAGAAATACCAGCCACAACAACAGGCTGTTCAGCATATACAGTATTGATCTTCATAAGGCAGTAAGTGATCATGTTAGCACTATGACAACTATTTAATTTTTTGTATAGTTTTACACAACCAGTCTCAATTTACATAGACCAGTACATTGCATAGTAATGAAAAGGTTGAAAACTGTATGCAAAATACATTTCATATATTGGTCTCAGTGAAACACAGCAGTAAGGAGTTTAATATATCAGTCATTTAAATTAATTGAGTGTAGAACATTTAACATTATAAATGTTGATATTAAAAAAAGTACTAGTTGACTTAATAATATGTGTGGGATTGATGATGATAGCTCTGACCAGTACATGTCAAATTGTCATTCTCAGTCTAAACAATGTAACAAAACAGAGAACAGCTGACTGTAACAATGGATGCACGTTACATAACTCAACCACCTTGGATAAGAGTAAAGTAATCATGGTGAACAAATTGATGTTGGTTTTAAAATTTACTGAAATACACCATTTCCTGAAATTTCTGCAAGTATTTGCCTAAAAATAGCAGTAGGTTATCTAAACTCCAAAAGGTTTTTGCATAATCTCTTTCTCACTTTTTTCAATTTCAGTTTTACAGTATATTAGTATCTTCAGCTTACCCTCCATTTAAAGATATGTATTTTCCATTGTGCTATCCTCTGTTTCAGAAATATGTGTTAAGTTTTCAAAGTACAGTTGCTAAATATAACGATAATTAAACAAATAGAACTCTAAACAGTAATCATGGGGAGAAACTACAGTAAGAAAACACAATGAAAAAAAAAGGAAAATCAGTAATACGAACATATTAAAAAATGTATAATTTAAATGAAGACTGCATGTTGTTCATAGTTGGAGAGTGCTGTTTGATGTGGAGGGTTTCTTTGATCAGTAATTCCAGGTCAGTATCAGACTTGCAGAGGATAGAGAAATTTGATATTCTGAACAAAATGAGTACTTTAATAAAATACATGATATTCTGGACGATTCTACAAAATTTAAATCCTTAAACAACGATCCTTTATCTGTTAGCATCCAACGTGAGGAAAAAATCCAAAGATACATAAGAGAACTAACGAACAAAAATATTATATCTGAAAATGTTCCTTCTTCACTTTATCTCACTGGCTCCCTTCCTAGTATGTTATATGGCCTTCCAAAAATTCATAAAACAGGTTCCCCCCTCTGACCCATTCTTTCCACTATAGGCACACCTGGTTACAAACTTGCTAAATTTCTTGTACCTATACTTCAGCCACTCACTACTAATGAATATACTCTCCCGGATTCCTTCCACTTTGAACGTGAACTAAGTCAACTATCCCCCTCAGATAATCTCTTCATGGCCAGCTTTGATGTTACCTCCCTCTTTACAAATATTCCTTTAAATGAAACTATTAACATATGCATATCTGAGCTTTCGCGTAATAAAATTCCTCTAAATGGCTTTTCTGAAAATCAAATTAAGACCATGCTGGATCTTACCACTAAAAATTCACATTTCCTGTTCAATAACACCTTGTATGAACAAATAGATGGCGTTGCGATGGGCTCCCCACTAGGTCCAACTTTAGCTAATGCATTTCTCTCCTATTACGAACAGAAATGGCTTGACACCTGTCCAATTAACTTTAGGCCTGTTCTATACAGAAGGTATGTGGATGACACTTTTATTATTTTTAATAACAGTGATCAAAATTTTTAGAATACCTTAACTCACAACATCCTGCCATTAAATTTACATGTGACATTGAAAATAATAATAATTTACCCTTTTTCAACATGCTCATTAAACGTAATGCTAATGGATTTTCCACATCAATTTACCGGAAAAAAAAAAGTCCACTGGTCTCCTTACACACTTTGATAGCTTTATCCCATTTACATATAAACGAAACCTTGTTAGATGCTTACTAAACAGAGCTTACAACCCGTGCTCCACATATCTTAATCTACACTCTGAAATTTCGTTCTTACATGACATCCTGAAACGGAACAGCTATCTACAACACTTATTAGAAAACATTACCAACACCTTCCTAACAAAGAAACTCACAAATCCAATTAAGATACCAACTGTACATAAATTTACTATGTACTCGTGTCTTCCTTATACTGGCAAACAAAGCTTAAATTTAAAAAATCAACTTAAACGCATATTTGGTCGTTACTACCCTCAAGTGGATTTAAGATTAGTTTTTAAATCCACATCACGCATAAAAAATTTCTTCCCTACTAAAGATCTCCTCCCCATTCCTTATTGTTCTTGGCGTCTTTATCTTTACACGTGTGGAGACTGTAAGGTCTCCTATATTGGCAAAACCAAATGCCATTTAAAAGTCAGAACCTATGAACATATGGGAATTTCCATTCAAACACAAAAAAAATTGAATAACCCCCGTGTTTCCTCTATACGCCAACACAGTGAAGATACAGGACATCAACCTATATTATCAAATTTCTCTATCCTCTGCAAGT
>NW_013667465.1:47454-48904 GCF_000517525.1 Limulus polyphemus
ATAATGATTTGTAATACTGTATGTATAATTTGTTAAATTATAACAATAGAATTGTGTTCAAATGATATCCAATGATATTTTTTAACACATTATCTGTTGAGAAATGTTACAATGCGTACAGTGATTTAATAAATTTATATAAAACAACATAGCATAAATAAAACTATGATTTAGTTTACTAATTGTTGTATTTGTGGATAACTGGTAGTATGATTTGGGGTTTATTAGCTGTTTAATTACCCATCTTATGTTGTATGTTGAGATGGTTGAAATTTTGTTCGTGAAATATTTTTTCAACTATATTTGTAGTTAAGTGTTAGTTTGATAGTCTTTCGATGTTTGGTAAAATAAAAGTTGATGTTTTCATACATCCTGATAATATACTAAAGATGATATTACCATTGCTGATTTTATTAAGCTAATGTACAACATCCTTATTTTGACTTTAACACTTGTCTGACTTCAGTATTAGGCATTCCATCAGTTAGTTTGATCTTTTAAGAATATAAGGTTTTAGTAAAATTACATGATTATACCAGTAAAAGAAATGAGAGTGGTAATACCTTTGATAATAAAATGTTCAAGGTGCTACATGTATGAATTAAGACCAATATACATAGTAACTTTACAAGACTGCTGTATGTAGCGAGGATTAATTACACTTTGTAATTACACTGTTCTACTTTCCTTTGTGTTGCAGTTGGAACTATCTTCTCCATCATCAGTCATGCTCATTCATATAGACATGGTTATGCAATATCATCCAACACTGCAATTTCATTTTAATAAGCTTCTGCAAAGGATGGCAAGGTTAATCTTAAGCCAGTTTCTGCATATCTTCCATTGCATAGTACTGAAAAACAAAATATTTCCCCATGCTGGTTGCATTATTTTAGCTATGCCCACCTATATTTGCCAGCTGTGAGTATATTCAAACATCTGTTTTTTAGTTGTGATGTAGCTCAGAAACTGTACATTCTGAGACATAGGCTTCTTTGTCATAGAAATGATCAAAGTAGCTGCTGACATGGGCCTCATATAGATATCATATTGAGTAAATAACAGCACTGGAGCGTAAGAGGATAGTAAAGCAGTTATCAATGTCATCTTCATTACTGAGGGATTGGTCATGTTATAAACATGGATTGTTAACTTCATTAACCCGATGACTACCGGCTACTAACTTTCTTAGTAGGCAATGCAAGTCTTGCTATATTTCATTCCAACAATAAAACTAGTGGATGAATATCTTTGAAAATTCATAAGTACTTTGACAAATGTAGGTAGTTTAAGAAACATAAAGCCTATTACTTTTAATAAATTTTGTTTTTTGCATTATGATCTTTAATATCTTGGAAAATTACATTAGGAAATCGTATTTATAAGAAATGATTACAATATTTATATTTGCTACAGATTTGAACTTATTACTTTTTATGTTTTAGTACAT